>NC_080697.1:62307625-62462535 GCF_030445035.2 Dasypus novemcinctus
TCTTTAATAATATAATGAGCTAATTTTCTCCTCCTAATCAGTCTCATGTGAATGTGGGTAGCAAGTCATTTTTTCCTAAAGTGGGCTCATCCTTGGAAAAGCTGTAAGTTCAAGTTCTAGACCCAAAGAGATCCTTTCAAAATAAAGCAACTCACTTAATACAGGTCAAGTCTTTTTTTTACATTCTTATTTATAGCACCACATTTTTTACTGCACAAATCTACAGTATCTCAAGTAAATAAAAGGGACTGCTGGGTTAACATAATTGTAAAGAGCAGCTTCAGTGGCTAAGCCCCACACTCCCCCCAAAACTGAGTAGTATGACCACAGTTATTCATGCCCTATTTAAGGGTTAAGAGGCACATTCACTATCCTTGTTCTTAGAAAATATACATGGAAGTATTAAGTGTTCAAAAAGCATAATGCATACAACCTACTCTCAAATGTTCAGAAGAGAGAGAAAAAAATGATTAAAACAAATGTGGTAAAATATTATAAGTTGGTAAATCTGGGTATTTGGATAGGGAATATTTTGGAGATATATATTCTATGTATTATTTTTGCAACTGTTTTGTAAGCTTAAAATTATTTCAAAATACAGTTGTTGCTCCTGTTGTTTTTTAAAAAAGAGGCACATTGTCTTCTCCATAAAGCAATATAAAATATTTGGAAAACTGATTTCAGATTAAGTTACTCGGTTCTCACTCTATCAGAAAACAAGACTACTTTCTGTGTGTGTGTAATAAAAAGGCTATTTGCTGTTTACAAGTTTACTTCTGAGTAGCAAAGATTATTTCCCCTTCCCCATGTTTTTAGAATTTTCTGTATTCCCCCATTCCATTCTATCATGGCTGCCACAACTAAGCAGAGAGAAAGCGCAAGGACCTTCTTTTTCTTGCATCTATAGTGGAAACCTTAGCAGTAGCTATTAACTGTTCCAGGTCCGTCAGAAATGCACTAGATACTTTTTTGGGGAGTTTTTTGGAGGTACTGGCAATTGAACCCAGGACCTCATACGTGGGAAACAGGTGCTCAACCACCGAGCTGTATCTGCTCCCTAGTAAGAATTGTTTTTTTTGTTTGTTGGTTTGTTTTGCTTTATAGGAGGTACCAGGCATCAAACTCAGGACCTCGTACATGGGATCAGATGCTCAACCACTTTGAGCTACATCTGCTGCCTGACTAGATTACTTTTAAACCTACATATTTCTATTTTTATGAATGTGAAACATCAGAAATCTGATATTCCCAATTATTTATCAGTTTTTTTTAATGATAAAAGTAAATACACTTAAAATACAATAAACCTAGTATTTTTCCTGAGGAACAGCAATAAAGAAGGGGGTACAATCTTGGAAGACTTCCTAGGATGGCTGCAAAACTAGATCCAAAGAACTCAGGGAAAAGCAGGGGGTGGTAACTGTGAAGAGGAAAGCAGGCTGAATCTCTCAAGAAAAAATGGAAAAGTGGCCCTAAAGGCATATCAAGAGGGTCTAAGAACAGATGATGATGTTCATCAATTCAGAAGCAATTCACACTTTCTGTACACAAAGCAATTCGTTTCATCATTCTCAGAATAGATTTAATTTTCTTGACATCCTATAAACACTGCATTTCCAATTCAGAAATACCATCTTTGGGTTGCCTCACAGTATATACAGGTTATGCAGTGGTTACAGTGAGGGTAGGAGGAATATTGTCTTTCTTTCAGACTCGGTTTTCCAAGAATGAGTTACAAGGATTAGCAAGATTACCTCTGTATATCAGAGTTCCTTCTCAAGGAAATTATAGTCTTGTTAGAGAGGGAAAATACACACTCAGAGCATAAACAATGCTCTGCGAGTTATTCTCCTTTTCCTAAAGCCCATGTGGTCTTTGGCCTTTTTTGCTTTCCATTATCTTATTTAAAAAATAAATTCATTCTCAAACTATTGCCTCCTGCTTGCTACAGGAAAGTTTATATAGTTCAGATTTATTCATAGGGCCTAGATTCTTATTATCTCAGGATAAATATCCCTTTTCTGACTTTCTCTACCCCATCTCCCTAATTTTTAAAGTCCATCTTGTCATCTACTGATTACAACAAATAACATAATCTTTCAATGTGCTGAGGAATGGAGTATAAAACAAAACAGGTAACATTTAGGTTCAAAATCACAATGAAAGGTAGGCATCAAAAGTTGGTCCATACTTATAATTTACATTAAAACGAAAAAAGCAGATTTTTAAAAAATGAACTTGAAAATAAAACTGGAAAGTGAAAAGATGGTCAGATTCTGAACTATTAAAAGTAGGGTTGAAATTCCAGCCCAGTTTCCCTATCTAAGTAAAATCTGTTCATCAAAAAATTCTCTAATATCAAGCCATTGATATTTTTCCTTAGCAAGGGATGCTTTGTAGATTTCAATGAGATAGAATCTGGGGACAGAGCTTCCTGATGAGTTTTTTTTGTTTTGCTTTTAAGCCCATTAGCCTAGTTATATTCACTTCAAGTTTCATTTGCAGTGCATTCCTTGGATCCACCAAAACTGTCAGGAGTTCTCAGCAAAATGAATTTGAAAGCAAAGAGATCATTCATTTTTGACACAAGTCACTTAAAACTCTTTCCAACTCATGTATTCCTAGCCTTATAAAAAATGCCACCACTGAACACCTTCATTTCATTCCTTAAGACCCTGCTACACATCTTTTCTATAACCTATAATGAATAATTTTTCCAGTATTTATTTTCCAGACTACTCTTTTTATCTGCAATATTGCTCTATTTGTGGGCAGCTGTGGCATTTAGCAGCTTTGGGAGTAAAAAAAATCTGAGGCCAACACACCCCTCCCCCATAAAAAAAGATAAAATGTGGTTAAGAACTATTTCCTATCACTGGTCTCCTGAAGAAGATAAAGTCAACAGCACCCTAACATCAACAAATACTCTCAGAATAACTTTTGAGAATAAAATCTCAGTTTTACTAACACACTAATATGAAATTTAAGTTCAGTAGATATTTTTCCTGATGTCAAGTGGGAAACAGAGGACTATTGTGGGCAAAAATCTCCTCTGTCCTTTCCGGATGATAAAGCATTCACAAGGTACTCTACAAAGAAAGAATGTGCACTTTGCTATTAAATTCCCCTCAACCTTCCCTACTTCAAATATCTCAATCCGGGTACCCCCCCCAAGAAAAATCCACCAGCATGCTCAAAGCATAAAATAAAGCTTGTAAGAATAGAGGAGCTAGGATGGGAAAAGAAATGAAAGCACATAAGAGCCTTTACTACTTTCTTATATTAATGAACGACTTACAGATTTAGGCAAGGGTGGAGGTGGAGCATATTAGTAGTGGATGAGGAAAAAAAGTGGGCAAAGAGAAGGTACTTAAGCTTTATTAATGCACTTATGTTTCTAATAGTTTCAAAGCATGAGGGGCATGTTATTTTCCTAGAAACAGGGCAGCAAGGAAAGAAAGGGGCTGCATCTTAATTATATTCCATCTTTAGCTCTACACTTCCAAAGCCTGTCCAACCAAGCTTTTGCATCTCTTCCTACTGTCCCTAACTCAATCATTTTACCTTCCTTTTGTGCTTTGGTAGTACGAGAGGATTTTTCTTTTTCCTGGAGGAAAAAGTTTGCGTTGATTTGTTTAAAAGTATGGATGGACAGCACTACCTTGAGGAGTAACTGCTTTTTTTTTCACTTTCTGTTTGTTTTAGTAATTGCTTAACAGAACTAAGGATTTATCTATTCCTCTTCCAGGGTACAATGTAAAAAAAAAAAAGAAAGAAAGAAAGAAAGCTATCTGCACACCCCTAACGGCTAAGGAAGGCTGAAGAGGGAGCTACCACCCCCAACGTCAGTCAGGTCTTTGTTTCTTTGCTCTTTTTGTGCTGGCTTTTCAAATAACCCAATTCCCATAAATGAACACAGACCTATCAAAACAAATTCTATAAAATAAGATTTTGTTTGAATACTCTTATTTTATACCTTATATCCTGCTCCTTTATAGCAGTCATTGATGCTGCGTTACTGCTCTGCTGCTGCGCCTGTCTAAATTTAAAGGGGAACCAAAATTCAAATTTTCATTTTATACTGGGCAAAAACAGGACCTCTTTCTTGGGGCAGGTATTTTTAAGCTTCAAGTCAACTCCTATGCCTAAATTATTAGCATGTGCTTTTGTTCTCAGAAGAGCCTTCTTCTCTCATAGAGACACAACTCAGACTCCTAAAATATTAAAAACCTCTAGAAGAGTTTTAAATTTCTTAAAATGACTTATTTGCTTAATCCTTTAACAGCACCTTTCTTTCGGAGGTGTCGATTAATTATCCAAAAGCACCCCATTAAATTACACGTACTGGGGAAGAAAGAGCACCTGGGAGGGAGCGCTCCCCTCAGAGGAGACACAACTCTCGGCAGGGAGCTGAGGGTCAGCAGGTGCCAGGACGCCCACCCCCCGGCGCCGAGCCCGCGCCCCCCGCGCTCCCACGCGCTCCCGCGTCCCAGCAGGAGGGGAGGGGGCTCGGGCCGGGCCAGCTCCACCGCGAGGGTCCCACCGGAGGGGAGGGGGCTCGGGCCGGGCCAGCTCCACCGCGAGGGTCCCAGCAGGAGGGGAGGGGGCTCGGGCCGGGCCAGCTCCACCGCGAGGGTCCCACCGGAGGGGAGGGGGCTCGGGCCGGGCCAGCTCCACCGCGAGGGTCCCAGCAGGAGGGGAGGGGGCTCGGGCCGGGCCAGCTCCACCGCGAGGGTCCCAGCAGGAGGGGAGGGGGCTCGGGCCGGGCCAGCTCCACCGCGAGGGTCCCAGCAGGAGGGGAGGGGGCTCGGGCCGGGCCAGCTCCACCGCGAGGGTCCCACCGGAGGGGAGGGGGCTCGGGCCGGGCCAGCTCCACCGCGAGGGTCCCAGCAGGAGGGGAGGGGGCTCGGGCCGGGCCAGCTCCACCGCGAGGGTCCCACCGGAGGGGAGGGGGCTCGGGCCGGGCCAGCTCCACCGCGAGGGTCCCAGCAGGCGGGAGGGGGCTCGGGCCGGGCCTCCACCGCGAGGGTCCCACCGGAGGGGACGGGGGTCGCGCCGGGCCTCCACCGCGAGGGTCCCACCGGAGGGAGGGGGCTCCCCCGAGGGTCCCCCCTAGGGAAGGGGGCCCCGGCTCCGCACTCCACAGGTTGCCCGCCACGCTCGGGAGGCGCACGGTGGGGGTACCCCGCCTGCCCCCGTCTGACCCCCCGGCCCGCGCCGACCCGCCCCGGCCCGCGCGAGGCTTTTGTTGTGGCCGCGACGAGGAGCGCGGTCCCCGGGGAGGCGGCGGGGCCGCTGACGGCTCGGGGCTCCCCCCACCGGGTGCCCCCCGCCGTCCGGGCGCCCCTCGTTGGGCGCTCCCCGCCCCCGGGCGCCCCTGCCCGAGCCCAGCCCGGCCGCGCGCTCGGGGCTCACCTCAGACCGCGGCCGAGAGGAGGCGGCAGCGCGGGGGCGGCAGGCGGCCCCTCAGGCGGACGCGGCGGGCGAGACGCCGGGCGCGCCTCCGCGTGGGCGCGCGCCTTCACGAGCGCCGGGGCGCGCGGCCCGGGACGGGGGCGCGCACGCACGACGCAGGCGCGCTGCGCACGCTCGGCCGGGGGCGCCCGCGAGCAGCCCGGCTGCGGCCGGGGGAGCCGCGGGGTTTCCTCCTGCCCAGAGCCGGCCTTTTGGCGGCCCCGCGTCGGTGCGGCGGCCTCGGGGTCTGGAAGGGTTTCCCTGCGCCCTGAGGCTTCCGGCGCTCCCTGAGCCGCCGAATCGCCCACGCCTGTGGCTGCCTGCTGGAGCCCCCGAACCTGCCAGGGCGAGACCCGGGGCTGGGGGAGGCCTGGGACGGGGAGGGGTCCCCCAAACCTGCCAGGGCGAGGCCCGGGGCTGGGGCAGGCCTGGGACGGGAAGGGGCCCCCCAAACCTGCCAGGGCGAGACCCGGGCGGGGGGGAGGCCTGGGACGGGCAGGGGTTCCCCAAACCTGCCAGGGCGAGACCCGGGGCTGGGGGAGGCCTGGGACGGGAAGGGATCCCCCAAACCTGCCAGGGCGAGACCCGGGCGGGGGGGAGGCCTGGGACGGGAAGGGGTTCCCCTAAACCTGCCAGGGCGAGACCTGGGGCTGGGAGGCCTGGGACGGGGAGGGGCCCCCCAAACCTGCCAGGGCGAGACCCGGGCGGGGGGGAGGCCTGGGACGGGAAGGGGTCCCCTAAACCTGCCAGGACGATACTCGGGGCTGGGGGAGGCCTGGGACGGGGAGGGGTCCCCCAAACCTGCCAGGGCGAGACCCGGGGCTGGGGGAGGCCTGGGACGGGGAGGGGTCCCCCAAACCTGCCAGGGCGAGGCCCGGGGCTGGGGGAGGCCTAGGACGGGAAGGGGTCCCCCAAACCTGCCAGGGCGAGACCTGGGGCTGGGGGAGGCCTGGGACGGGGAGGGGTCCCCTAAACCTGCCAGGGCGAGACCTGGGGCTGGGGGAGGCCTGGGACGGTAGGGTGGGCGGCAGCTCCAGGCGGATGTTTGCCCTCGCGAAGATCTGTAAACAGGTGGAACTGGAGATTTCTGTTCCCATTTTTTGCTCCTTAGAAAATGTTTTCCCGTCTCATTTTCTACGCAAATGGTTTTAGTACCGAGTCCTTAGAGACCATTCCTCAGCGCAGAGAGGTTAAAGCACTCACCCACGGCCGCGCGGGTGCGTGCAAAGCCAAGGCTGCGTTTCCACTTCACTAGACCGCTTTTGCTCCTCTCTCGCGCTCTTCCTGGCGTGCCTCTTCAACTTGGACCGCGTGGGCATCGCTGGTCCTGTTGACAGCAAACAGGACTATAGTGCCCTTGGCCGAGTCTGGAGTCTTGTGCAAGCTGATGCTGCCGATGCTGCCTGTGCCGAGGGAGTGGGAGGCAGAGGGGTGCAGAAGGCTGCCGGATCCCTTGTACTGCAGGACTTGTGGAGATGCTGCTAGGTGCACTTTTACATAGTTTACACGCAATCCTGTCCTTACTGCAAAAACTGTCAGGCGTCTGACACATCATAGCTCACATCGGAAGGTGGGAAGATGTAGAAATTTCACTGAATGTATCAACACGTTTAAGCCTCAAAATTATAACATTGAGTAAAAAAAGCAAAATACGTAAATTATGATACCTTTTTAGAAACACCTAACAATACTATATATTGCTTACAAAGACAAAAACGTGTGTATACAGTAAAAGCATAAAATGACGAGAAGAATGCACACTAATTTCCTACCAATGGATTGCCTCTTTTGGGAGGGGTGTGAGATCTGGGAAGTAGGCAAAAAAGCTTCAACTGTATCTGTTAAACACATGAAGCAAAATGTTAACATTTTTAAAACTCTTATGAAAGTCTATAAACTTCTCTTTGAAAATTTTCATTTAAAAGTAACGTTAAGATCGCTTCTCAGTCTTTTGGCTAAAAACAAGTGCAACGGTAATGTTGAAAGCCCAGAGGTCGAGCTGTGCGGTCACTACAAACAGGCGAATCGTGTCCTCGGACTCAGTGGGCGCACAGTGGCCAGACGAGTGAGGTACAGGAAAAGCGGAGGCCAGCACAGGTGCAGACTGAGAAGCAGATAAAAGGGCCTTATTTTCAGGGAACAAAATAGTCGAATCGACCATCTCTTTTTAATTCCATGTTGTAAACACCAGCAGAAAGTCTTTAATGGTGAGGAACGTCACGGAGGGACACCATTCAACACTGTTAAAACTCGTCTCTCAGAATAAACCCGTTTTGAAACCGTAAATGTTAAGTGTTAGTACATGGTAATGTAGTATGCCTCTGCTACGTCCCCGAAGGCCTTGTTTATTAGTTTACATACAGCGCAGTCATGTGGGAAACCACTAGGCCTGAATTCAGACACCCTGGGCTCTAATTTCAGTTTGGTCACTTACCTATCCTTTATTGACTTAAGGAAAACAACCACCTCTGTGAGCTTCACTTTTCTCTTTAAATTGAAGATAGATAAACTGCCTATTTCAAAACTATGAAACAATACAAACAGGGTTTACCTTTGTTTAAGTTAGAAGAGAGTACATTCTCAATATATTTTAGGAAACAAGATAGTAAGGAAAGTCTTATCTCTGTCTTTATTTTAGTTAATGGCTGCCTGTAAGAACTGCTTTGATTTACTTTTAGTAAATATGCTCCTTCCTGGAATTTGGAACTTTTTGGTGTTCTCCACATTTGTTTATAGTTCTATCACAGCAGTTACCACTGTGAGCATTAATTATGCAATGCATTTTCCAGTCTTCCTCATTACATTTCTTATTTTGGCCTTGTTTTCTTGCTCAACCCCTTATATCATGGATACTCAATAAGCTTAACTGACTAATTAGACCAGATTTTAAGATTGCCTGAGTTTAGAGTTATTCTTATGAAGGTATGCCATCTGCTGGTTCTCTGGTGTATCTGTCAGTCGTCCTGAATTCTATAATCCAGTAAATTAAAATTTACACTGAGAAGCATTCCTGTTTTTGGCAATTTTCCCACATCCTTCTGCTTCCTGTTGCAGGTGCTATTCTTTCCTTGAACCAGTTGCTAATTCTTTTTCCTCCAGCCTTCTTTTACCTATTGGCCACTCTTAAAATCTGGAAAAGTGGAATTAACGTTTTGGGATCCAGGAGTGACCAGAGCAATATAACTCGGCATGCTCCGAAGGTAAGCCTGCTTTGGAAGGCAAGTATGTTTTGGATTGATTCAGGACCCAAGAAGCATCGTTGCTTGTTTCAGGATTGAACGCGTCTTCATCCTAGCATCAGTTCGGATAGCGCAGCCTCTGCGGTCACTCTCTTGGCGCTCACCCATTTTTTATTTTTATCCCTGTACCCAATTTTGGAGCCAACCCTTGTGTATTCCTGGCCAATCAAGAGCCCGCACACTGTTGCCTAAGAGACCCCGGATGCCAGCGACAGGATTTCCAGATTGTGATTGGACCACTGGGTGCTCGGAGGGGTGAGGGCTGGAGGGGACAGGGGCAAAGCCGACCGGGTGCTACTATGCCAACGCCGCTGCAGGAAGCTCAGGAGGGAGAGGCGCAAAAGGTGAGAGCAGGGGCCGCGAGCAGACCGGGACGCTTTAGGGGGGCTGCCCTGGGGTCGCCCTGCCCCCGCGCCCTTGTCGGTGCTCCTGGCGCTGCTTTGTGCTCCCCTAAATTTTAGCTGCCGTGCAAGTGCCAGATGCTTCGTCCTGACGAAATCAACAACCAGCAAATAATTGTCATATGCCTATCAAGCACTCGCTCTTTCTGTTGTAGTTCTTATCCTGTTCTTAACTAAATAACTATAAGATGAATTTGTATTTAAGTCTAACCACACCCTACCAATTTCCTAATAATATTTGAGATTCCCTTCTCCAAGGCTGCTGCAGTATACATGGTGAGTGGTGTGTGGGTGGAGAGACTCAATCCTGTTCTGCTCTGTAAAATCCAGGTGCCAATTCAGGCACCCTGTGTATAATCCAGTGCTGAATTCCAAATATCCCAACATTTCTACTAGTTTTAATCCTTAATCCCTCTCCCCACACCACTCATTCACTCATTCCATTTATTTAACAGTTTTTATTGAATAGCTCTTATGTACTGCTGTGACTTGGTTTCATGTGGACAGCTTCAAAAAAACCACATAAGCAAAGATACAGAAGCATCAGAGTTTTGGGCCCTGTTCGCGGGCGGTCTGGCTTCCCTGTGTCTGGATAGCGAGTGTGTGAGGGGAGAGAGGGAGGAGAGGCCGACAAGGTGGGATGTGGCCAACGCAATATGGGCTTCTATGCTAAGGAGTTTCAATGTTCTGCAACCATTAAAGAGCCTATGAAAGGTTTTGAGCTGAAAATAGCATCATGAACTAATAATCTTTTAAAAATACCAACAGTGACTGTGAAGCCCAATTACAGCAAAAACTCTCCTCTTTACGCTGGGTGAGACAGGCCTGCTGGGCACTTAGAGACCTCGGTGAATATGGGGACATGGGAAGAGTGGCTCGGCGCCCAGGCTGGAGATGCGCGGCCAGTGGAGCTTCCCCAGACGGCCCAGCCTGCTCCCTAACAGGGAACAAGAGCCGTACATGGGGGCGGCGGCCATGTGCCCTCTTTCTCCATTTCTGCCCGAAGGAAAGTTAGAGGTCAACGTTCAAGGACAGGCTTTAGGGATAAAGGGTTCACAAAAAAGCAGCAGGAAGCGGTGTATGTGGAAGGAGGGGAGACAGCCCGCCTTGTCTTCTTGATGGAGCGTGCGGGATTATTTCTTGTGTTGTGTAAAAGCTTCTCTCTTAAATAGGAGCTAGTGGTCCACGGTGTGAGTGCACGTGCGGGAACACACAGGGCTCACCTTTTCTTTTTTTTTTAAGATTTATTCATGTCCTCCCGCCCGTCTGCTCTGCGTCTGTTTGCTGTGTGTTCTCCAGCAGCTGGAACCGATCCTGGGACCTGGAGTGGAGAGAGGTGCTCTATCTCTTGTGCCACCTCAGCTCCCTTATCTGCTGCGTCTCTTATTGTCTCTCCTCTGTGATTCTTTCTGTTGTGTCGTCTTGCTGCGCCAGCACTCCACACGGGCCAGCTCTGCGCTCAGGCCGCCTTGCCTCGCAAGCCAGCTGCCCTCACCAGGAGACCCTGGGAATCGAGCCCTGGACCCCCCCCCCCGTGGTAGACGGGAGCCCAGTCGCTTGAGCCACAGCCACCTCTCTGCTCATCTTTTGGAATGGTGGCAGGAGGACAAAATTGTAAGGGATAATAATGAGATAAACTGGGAAGTGGATGTGCTCAAGCGACTGGGCTCCCGTCTCCCATATGGGAGGCGCTGGGTTCGCTTCCCAGGGCCTCCTGGTGAAGGCAGGCTGGCCACGCCTGCAGAGAGCTGACACCCACGCCTGTGGAGAGCTGGTGCAGCAAGGTGACGCAACAAAGGGAGACAAGCAGACACAGAAGAACGCGCAGCGAATGGACACAGAGCAGACGGCATGCAAACGGCAGGGGGGTGGTGGTGGATAAATAATACTTTTTTAAAAAAAAATAATGAGATAAAGGAAGAACACCCCCATTTTCGTGAATTTACAGGGCTGTTTAACCAAAGGGGCTGCTTTTCCTGGTCAGCCCAGTCACCTGAAAACCGAGCTTTGCTCAAATTGGTCATAGAAAGCCTAGTGCGAGGCTTACCTAGCTCTGAGGAGCCTTAAAGAGAAGGCAACCAGCACTATCTTGAGGAGTCACCTGGAAGTGCTGCTTTGTTCTTATTCAGAAAACGGAAAGTGGATCAGCCAGAAAGGATCCTGCTTCCTAGCCAGCTGGGGGAGAGAGTTCCTCAGCTGAGAGCAGGGGCTTTATCCAGGGATAAGCAAAATTTTATGTTCATGTGCATTTATGAGGGAGAAGATTCACAGCTTTCTGCATATTCTCAAAGAGCTTTATGACCTTCAACAAAGATTAAAAATAAGTGGTTTAAAGATATAAATCAATAACAACAAAAATATATACATAATTTTAAACTGGGCAGATCTAGATTCTGTGACCATGCTTTGTATATTTAGTTTGTCTGCTCACATGTACTTTTATAGCTGCCAGTTAATAATACTGTAATGAGATCACTTCTTACACCTTTTGAACCTTAGCTAAACATGTGATGACGCAGATAATTTGCTGGTGGAGAGGGGCTGAGGAGAACCTGAGCACTTATCTGAGCTCTTGGAAAGGTGACAGAAAACAACCGCAGGAAAACATTGCTAGGACACATTCAAGGTTCTAAAACATTGGCTTTCTCTCCAGCCATAACTTAAGCCTGAGAGAGAGTGTTACGTGTTAAGTGGGAGCTTCAAAGATTTCAGAAATAGCATTTGGGGAAATTCCGAATCAGTTCCCAAATAATGACTTTTTTTTTTTAATTATCCACTATTTGCTGATTGATACAGGTCATTTTTGGAGCCCATGGGTCAGGCAGGCAGCCCGGCCCCTTAGCCTTCCTGTGGGCGCGCAGAGCAAGCAGAAGCCCGGGAGATACTGAACCACTGTCAGTCTGCTTGGTCTTTCATGGCCCTCTGAAGGGCAGCTCTGGAGGCACTCTGTAAATGAAGGGAGTTCTGAGAACGCCTGTCGGGAAGGGGGGCTTCCTGCAGCTCCTGTCAGGCCCTCTGCCCACCTCCTCTTTAACCTTTGCACCAGCAGTTTAGGGCAGATGTGTACGTGCTCACTTTATAGATGAGGAAACTGAGGCTCAGATAGATTAGATAACTTACGAAAAGTTACCAGCTAGTTAGAACTAGAGCCAGGATTAACCCCCTATCAGGTAAAAACAGCTTCTAGCTGAATTAAGCAAAAGAAGAAATTTATTGCAAGGATATCGAGTGGCTCACAAATGGACAAGCAAGAACATGAGGCTTCTGGGGAGTGAGGGAACTGGAACCAGCTCATGCTCAGGACACTGATACTGCTCTGAACGGCCTCCGCATCGGAGAGCAAGGACAACCCACCTCCAGTCCACCCAGCCCGCTCGGCGTCACTACCCCACCCGGCTCTGGAGAGGCCGGCCACCTCGACTCACGACGCCAGCAGACTGCAATGAGGGAAAAGTAATTCCTCGTGGAAATCAAAGTGTTTTTGTCAAAAGGCAGCATCCTGCACACTGAGCAACTAAAAACATCATATTTCCCCCAGTGAACCCAAATCAGCCAATCTCCAAAGCCGTGGTTTGCCTGTTTCAGCTTTCCTCTTGGTAAATGTGGTTCCAGGCTGCCTGGGGCCCTTGCTTCTTAGACGCCAGGACGCCGAGAGGGGAGCAGGAAGTTAGAGTCACAGGAGACAAGATGTTTTATACTGTACTGTTTTTATAATTTAAAATGCTTCTCTTTCTGGCCATTATAATATATCCTTAGCTGAATCTGTCCCCATGGTCCATTGAAAATAAAGTGGACTTGAACAGACCCAGATGTGAATCTCAGTCTGCCACTTGCTCTCTGTACAAGCCGGGGCTGAGCCTGTTAACTGCAATGAGCCTCATTTCTTCATCTGTAAAATGAGCTAAAACCTTCCAGGTGGGGGTAAGGACACCAAGCTGGTGGCCGCTCTCCTTTATCCACTCACAGACCTCCAGCCCCAGCTCAGCAGTGTGTTATGAGCTTTAATTGGGTGTACATATAAAATGCCTTATGTCGAAAATGCTCCCAATGAACGTGCTTTCCCTCCTTCCCCTTCCAACACACCGCAGGGTTTTGCGGTATTAGTACACTCCGTATCCTGGAGCTTATATGATTCATTTCTTCTGATAGGTGTAGCTTTTCTTATGGGAGAATATCCATTATTTCGTGATGGCGTTTGCACCTTCAAAAAGCGTGGATGGTCCCAAAATGCAGACGAAGATGAGTGCCTGGACACCCCTAAACCATCAGCTTTTGAATGACCGGGTAAGTGACCAGAGCTATTTTATCAGTGGGACCCATGCTTTAAAGAAAAACATTATTATAAATTTTACTATCAAAATATGAGCAGGAATTGTTTGGGATTGTGTAATGGATAAAAAAATGAGTTTTTTCATGAAAAGTTTACTGAGCCCTAGTTGCATGGACAAGGCTGGCATAACAGAGCTCCTGCCTAAGGAAGAAACTCTTACATTTGTGCTTCCTCCACTGTCGTTCCTCCTCTCCCTCACCCCAGCTTTTTTTCTTCCGTCACTGGTTCTCCACGGGAGCCTCCAGGAATGAGAGAGGAGAGGGTGGTCTGTCAGGAGGAGCTCCCTCCAAAAAGCGGGTTTTCTTGCTAGAGTTGAGGTCTCTGGGTAACACTGCACATTTAACCAAATAAAGGAAATGTGTAAATCTCAACCGAGAACCCCACATTACTCAGGTTCTCCCAAGTTTATTTTCTCCCTGCATTCTGGGGAGACACTTGTAGGATCCACCAACTCAAGGTTGAAGGAGGGATGGGGACTCAGTGCCGTGGGGGTGTGAGACTGGCCCCCCTCCGGGCACTTCTGTTTCTGCTTCA
This sequence comes from Dasypus novemcinctus, assembly GCF_030445035.2. Classification (NCBI taxonomy): domain Eukaryota; kingdom Metazoa; phylum Chordata; class Mammalia; order Cingulata; family Dasypodidae; genus Dasypus; species Dasypus novemcinctus. The sequence goes on from NC_080697.1 coordinate 62,321,584, forward strand.
CTTAGGAGCAGAATTTACCAGAAGGTCTGTGAGTTCCCATTTTCAAACCTGTTTGCCAGCACCATACCTAGTTGGCAGTAAAATATAATCAACATTGTATAAACATAGCCTCATTATCTTGCTCCTACAAACCAGTCTCTCCTATTGGTGAAAGCTACCACATTTCACCAAGCCCCGCAAGTCAAAATTCTTCTTTTTCCCTGTTGCATCTGGGCTTTGATTTTATCCAATTTCCAAGCTATTATTTGTACAATAGAAGGCACTGCTGCTCTGCAATAAAAGACCAACAGTTGGGTCAGAGACAAAGGGTTTCATTCCTCCCGGTGCATGTTTGCTTCGGCTTTCCTTGCCCCACCGAGCCCCACTGGAGGGGATACTGAGGACCCAGATAAATGCTGCCCCAGCGGGCTTGCCTCATGCCCACTTGGGGAACCCATTGCTTTTCCGTGAGCACCAGGCAAGACGTGCTTGGTCCCGGAGGGGACGTGCCTGGTCCCTCCACGCTGCCGGCTGCGAGCACCGCCCTGGGAACCGCCCGCGCGGAGCGCCCGGCCCAGCGTTCTCGGCGCAAAGACGCCTCGGAAGGCGAGGCCACAGAGAGCGTCTCCACCGCCTCCTGCCCACACCGGGCCTGCCTTCCATGCTGAGCGCCTCCTGGGCTGCTTTTCTTTATCACACTCACAGGCCTCCGGCTCTGCGGGCCTCAGTGCGCACCTCCTCGCCCTTCTGCCCGTAGCGCCTGACGGGCTTCCCCGTCTCTACCTCCCAAATCCACCCTCTAGTCTGGTCCCCAAGCGATGATTCTAAAATACCAGTCTAATCCTATTACTTAAAACTGATAAGGGCCAAACGTCAAAGGGAGAGTCCCAGATCCCCCTGCACTGCTTCGAGGACCCTCCACGACTTGGTCTCAGCCAACCTCCCCAGTTCCAGCCACTGCCCCTGCCTCCCTCATCCTTCATCCAAACCAGACTTGTGGTCCCCAACGAGCCATGTTCCCTCCCACCTGTGTGTCTTTGCACACGCTTTCCTGCTCGCCTCCTGCAAAAGCCAACTCAGGTGTCCTTCCTCTCTGCAGACCCCGGCTTCCTTCCTCTGCTGTCGTCGTTTACTGGCTCTCCCTCCCAACTCTAAGCTAAGAGTTGAGATTCTTCTCTCTCTTACTCCGGGGCCTGGAAGCATAAGAAGTGGAGTCACAGTTCAGCCCTAATCCTGGCCCCTCCCTCCTGGCCCTGCATCTCCCCTTCCTCAGCCTGGATTCACCCTCTGCCTCCTTAACTTGATCCCTCAGGCAACCCTGTGTTAGGGTTAGGGTTAGGGTCAGGGTCAGGGTCAGGGTCAGGGTCATCGGTCCTGAGCCTCCCTGGTCGGCCCTTTCCGGTATCTGCTCCTCTGATGTGAGACGTGGGCAGCTTTGAAAAGAGGCATAGGAGCTAGGGAAGGGAAGAGAATACTGAGAAATGAAAAGGAGGGACTAAAAAGGAAAAAAAATATAGGAAGGAAGTAAAGAGGAGAGAGAAAGAGAAAAGAGAGGAGGGGCCAAGAGAAAGGAGAAATGACAGAGACAGCAGGAAAAGAGATCAGTCCAGCTTCAGCGAGCCGTGAGCACTGAACAAGTGCTTGACAGTCTGCTTTATTCTGCTTAGCAAGTATTTATTGAGTACCTTTTGCAATGCTCTCAGCTCTCCAACAGTTTATATAACAGCTTATCCACTTTTTCCTCCCCAAACTTCATGTTTACTTTTGAAATCTGCTTTCCCATAGAATTGTGAAGGCTTTACACATGTGTGAAAAAATGATTGGAATTGAAATACATATTTGTTGAATGCCTTGATTTTTCAGACTTTCTCTTTGAAAACAAAGGTTTTGACCGTTTTGACAGCTATGGACAAAACGTGCTCTAATACCCAAAATCTGCTGGACTGCCGGTTGCAGGTTAGGTTGCTGGAGAGGCAGATCGGAGGCAGATGAGCCGGCAGGACACTGACTGGGCGTGCTCTTGGGGTCAGCCTTTGCTAAGGTTCAGGGAGCACGGGGAAGCTGCCCTGGGGCTCCCCACCAGGCCTCTGCCAGCCCCCAGGGCACTGGGCAGGGGAGGCAGCGCTCCAGGTGGCTCAGCCCCCGCGCGTCCTGAGGGAGACCAGGAGACCAGCCCGGCCGTCTCCTCGTGGCTCTGTGAGAGTGTTTGTCAAATTTAATGATAAGTTTTGGAGATAGTGTTTATTTTATTGTTCAGAACTCTCATTTTATTCCTCCAAAATTACTTTTTGTTTTGGTTAGGTTCTAGTTTGGAGTGAATTTGTTTTTTCAGTCTTTGTATGTGTCTAAATGTGTATCTATAAATATGCAAGCATCGCACATGGAATTTGCATATACACACACCAAAGCATTAACGGTGGCTCCTCCAGAGAGCTGGAAGGGCACCAAGGGCTCTGTGGGAAGGAAAAGCTCCCGTTTTTACCATACTTTATACAGTGCAAAAATATTTCAAATTGTAAAACAATTGTAAAAACAAGCCAAGAAGAAATGAACACCAGCTCTGGGACCTGGAACCCTTGCTTGACATCAGCCGCATGACAGGAGTGGACCACTCGCCCTCTCTGGCCAAATTTCACTCCCTTATAAAATGAGGTGGTTGCCTCGGGTGACTGCGCGAAGGCCCCTAAGGTTCTGACGGTGTGACAGGAATTAAAGTAAATGTCCTAGGAAAAGGTTGCCCGGGTGTTTATTTGCATAATTCCAAAGATTTTTCTACACTTCTGATAACCGGGCAATTTGTCTCCAGTCCTTTTTTATTTTTTCAACTTTTGTTGTCTTCTGCCCTGTAGTAAAATGTGAGATATGTAACTATCTCAGACAAAAATAAGAGTCACAGGACTTTAAGTTTACAGCAGCTCTAAGCACAGAGACTGAACTCAAATTTAGATGCCTAAAAAATAGCATCCTCAGCATAGCCAAATGTAACAGATTATGAAATAATTCAGACATTGTGAGTTTTGAGATGAGGAATGTTTTAACAGTATGTATTTCTTTGCCATCTACTGCTTTAATTGAAAATGATCAACATTTCTTTAAGAGTATAGTTCATACATGCAGTATAGTATTTGTGTATTTGTTACTATAAATACTATGGAAAAAACACGTAGTTATCATGAATAAATTATAATTTAGTTGCCCCTAAATGTTGTCTTACTCCTACGCTGTGCTGATGTCACATGGCAAAATACTGAACTGTGTCAACAGACTAAAATAGCACCCGTAGGATTTTGACTTAACAGCAGGTCGGGAATAAACTGTGATATAAACAGACTGCAGCGTTCTGCAAGAGAAGAAGATCCGTGTTAATATTTTTTTTTGAAGAGATATTTTGTTTTCCAGCCCTTTAAGATGAAGAACCTAGTTGGGACTCTTTAGAATGGAGACTTGCTCCTCCTGAGGGCCTGGCGGTCGGTTTCCCGCTCTGCATGTTTCCTGTCAGTAGAGTAGCCCTGAGGCCCGACCCCCTCCGGCCAGCGTCTCCCTGCCCCACGGGCCCGTCCGTTTTTTCCGGTGAAGACCTGCATCTGCCGTGACCCTGTTCAGACCTGGTCTCTGATGGGACCTCTCAAGACTATCGATTTAGCCCGAATTACGCTCCCCACTCACCCCTCCTCCTTTCCTGCTCCCTTCTTGTGCCACCCTCTCCCTGCCCAGGCAGTGTCCTTCTGTGTCCAGCGTTCTGCGCTCTCAGTGGACGCTGATGCTGCGTCCCGACCCCCTTTTGAAAGCTGAGCAGCGTCGCCTCCTGCTGTCCTCTCCGCTGCCAGCCCACCTCAGCATGGGCAGCAGACCCCTGAGAGGCCAGCTGGGGCCCGAGCGGGACCAGGGCCCCAGGGAGGAGGGAGCGCATTTTCAAGCCAAAGCGTAACCTCTGTGGGCCTCTGCTTGTCCCTCTGTAAAACCAGGGAATTGGCCAAAGCAGTCTTTGAATGCCTTTTAGCCCTAAAACCGTATGACTTCCACAGCTTTTTTTGTAGTTCAACCAGCAGTTATTTATTGAGGCACTACTGGTCCTGTGGAGCATTTAAGAGAAAGTGGTCGTAGTCTACACAGGCAGACAGTTTCTCGTACAGTGAACAGAAACAGCTGCGAGCAGGTGGAAACACGTAAAGGCTGATGCTGGCGCGTGGCCTCTAATTGGAGCAGGAGTTTGATGGGGAGTGCTGGTCTTGGGCGGGGCAGGGGTGAGTGGTAGCGATTTGGATAGATGGAGAAAACAAATTCAGGAAATTTTGAATCCAGGTTTTTAAAATATTCTGTGTTCTATAAATTCTCCTCTGGTTTCATCCATAACTTCTGAATTTGTCGACTGCTGTTATTTAAGGTTCCTGGTAGCCCAGGTCTTAGTTCCTGGGGCTGGGGAGAAGGTGTCCCTCTCCTTCAAAAGTGCAAAGTATCCCGGAAGTATCCGAGATTGCCTGGCCAGGAGCGAGACGAACCTTCCCTGCCCATAGGCCGCTGTCGAGCCAGTTATTTCAGTCTCCACTTTGAATGCCCTTGAGACAAGAGTTTCCAAGTGTAAAAAAGGAAGGAAAGTATAATCTATTAAAACATAAAACCTGCTCCTTCTCCTCCTCCACAGAAAGGGAAGAATTAGGCCTGTGCTATGTCTCCAAGTTAGGAACATTCTTAAATGCTAGAGAGAGAGAGACTGCCAAGAGGAAGGGAAAACATGGTTCTAATTTTGAAAACTGACAGAGGGTGTGTGCACGGAGCGAGAGACACTCACATATGTTCATTACTCTTCCTCTCTCCACGGGCCCCTCCTCTGCCAGGCATCTTCCCTTCCTCTCTCACACAAATACACAAATGCACTGATGCCCGAAAAACAGCCATGCACCAGTGTACGAACGCATTCACATTGTAATGCCTCATCGCATAAGGATTCTCACAACCTCATCCAATTCCAGTGCAGCAAACATGAGTACCTGTAAGCCGCTAGGTATAACACGTTACACTGGAGACACAAAGATAAATAATACATGATTTCCGTCCAAATTGTATATAATAATGTGTATAATAATAAAGTCATGCAGATCTCCTTTCAAATTCTAACATTGCTTTCTCTTTACGATTCCATTTTTTTCTTATTTCTTATCTTTAAAAAAATTACTACTTCTTTAATATAAATTTTCCTTGGGAGAGGATGTGGCTCAAGCAGTTGAGCAACCGGTTCCCACATGGGAGGTCCCAAGTTTGGTTCCCAGTGCCTCCTGAAAAAATAAAAACAACCAATAAGCAAAAAAAAAAAGATAAAACCAGCTCAGGGACATCAATGTGGCTCAGTGGTTGAGCGCCAGCTTCCCACATAAGAGGTCCTGGGTTCAATCCCCAGCCCCAGGTACCTCAAAAACAAACAAACGAACAATTTCCTAAATGAAGAAACTGAGGAAAAGAAACCTTACCCAGAGTTAACAATAAATAAAATACCTCCTTAGAAATGAAATCTGTCCTTTTTATACTCAGTTGATACAATGAAAAGACTGAATATATATTCATTGATATTTTAGTGATGCCTTCCTTGTAATAGGTATTTTGAATGATATATGAAATTACCCTATTCTTTTTTTTCTTTTGTAGGTATTTGAAGAAAGAAGAGCTCTGCTTGGAAAATGGGTAACCATTTAAAATATTCCTATTTCTTTATTATAGTATATCATCCTAGAGCCCAAAGAATTCAACTTGGACTTCAGGTAGTAATTGCTCATTTCCTGAGAGGTGTGATTGATGCTTTCTGTGCATATAAGTTTGGGTTCAGTCAGGTAAACAGAAACCATACCAATTATTCTAACAGCCATAATTTAATAAAAGGAATTGGTTAAACAGTTTCGGAATGGAAAAGACAAAAGGAGAACACTGAGAAAGAACTTCATGAACTCAGAGGAAGGATCCCATGTTGCTGGGACAAATCCTGTAGGGGCCTCTGAGAAATAGATCACATCACGGCCAACTGATGAAGTGCCTTTGATGAATCTAAGAAGCATGATGGCTCTGGGAGTATGGAAGAAACCTGGAAACTGGAATCAGCTGCTGCTGCGGGGGCTGAGCTGGGACGACCGACTGGAGCAGCGGGTCCCGTCTCACCTGCTCCCTCTAGAGCCTTTCTCCTTGTTGGCAGCACTTAGCAGGGAGCAGCTGGCGGAGGAGTGTGGTTTGAAGCGCCCCAGCCTCTGTCCTCCTAAGGTGTAGAAAGTTGAGTTTGGATCCGAGAGGCACTGCCCTGAGAGCCAGCAAGTCCCTCCACGCGGCCCCTTGGCATCCAGGTGTGCCCGTGTCCACGCTGTTAGACTTCCATACGAGAGCCGTGTCGACTCCACGGCTCTACATAAGAAGAGGCAGCCGTCTTCCTTACTGACAACGACTCCCCCCAGGACCTTCTCACCTGTTCTCCAAAACAGGGAGACACGAAGCCCAGTAGCCGTCATCCATCCCTGGGTGATGATCAAAGTACCTGTCTCTGGGCATTGTTAGCGCTCATCAAACTCCCTCACAGCTTTATCTAAATATTTTCTGCTACCCAAGAAAATGTAAAACATATTTACAGACAAAAACTGATACATAAACGTTCATACAACATTATGCGTGATAGCCACAATATGTAAATAACCCAAATGTCCATCAAAGTATTAAAAGATAAAAAAGTGGGATATACCCACACAATGGAATACTATTCAGCTATAAAAAGGAGGGAAGGGCTAATACAATTTATAGTGCAGGTAAACCATTATGCTAAGCAAAAGAAGCCAGGCACAAAGGCCACATCTTGTATGATGCTGTTTATAATAGATGTCCTGAAAAGGTAAATCCAGAAAGACAAAGTAAACTAGCACTTGCCAGAGGCTGGGGCAGTGATTATAATGGGTTTGGGGTTTCTTTTTTTTTTTTTTAAAGATTTATTTATTTCTGTCCCCTTCTCCCCCCACCCTGGTTGTCTGTTCTCTGTGTCTATTTGCTGCGTCTTCTTTGTCTGCTTCTGTTGTTGTCAGCGGCACGGGAATCTGTGTTTCCTCTTGTTGCATCATCCTGCTGCATCAGCTCTCCGCGTGTGCGGCACCATTCCTGGGCAGGCTGCACTTTCTTTCGCGCTGGGCGGCTCTCCTTACAGGGTGCACTCCTTGTGCGTGGGGCTCTCCCACGCGGGGGACACCCCTGCGTGGCACAGCACTCCTTGCGCGCATCAGCACCACACATGGGCCAGCTCCACTTGGGTCAAGGAGGCCCAGGATTTGAACCGCGGACCTCCCATGTGGTAGACGGACGCCCTAACCACTGAGCCAAGTCCGCCGCCCTGGAGTTTCTTTTTGAAGCAATGAAAATGTTATGGAATTAGAAAGTGGTGGTGATTGCACAACCTTGGGAATATACAGGCATAACTGGTTTCATTATGCTTTGCTTTGTTGCACTTGACAGATACTGCATTTTTTACAAATTAAACGTTTGTGGCAGCCCTGCTTTGAGCAAGTCTGTCAGCGCCATTTTTCCAACAGCGTGTGCTCCCTTCACGTCTCTGTCCCATTTTGGTGATTCTCACAGTGTTTCGGCTTTTTCGGTGTTGCTGTATCTGTTGTGGTGATCTGCCACAGTGGTCGTTGATGTTGCTGTTGTGATTTGGGGCCCCATGGGCCGTGTCTCTCTGGGACGGTGAACTTTAACGTTGTCTGTGCTCTGGCTGCTCCACTGGCTGGCCGTCCCCATCTCTCTCTCTCCTGGGCCTCCCTATTCCCTGAGACACAACAATATTGAAATTAGGCCAATGAATAACCTTACAGTGCTCTCAAGTATTCACGTAAAATTAAGAGTCACACATCTCTCACTTTAAATCAAAAGCGACAAATAATTAAGCTTCGTGAGGAAAGGGAGTCAAAAGCCAAGATGGGCCAAAAGTAGGCCTCGCACCAATCAGCTAGCTAAGCTGGGAATGCAAAGGAAAGTTCTTGAGGGGAGTTAATAGTGCTGCTCCACTGAGTGCACAAATGATGAGAAAGTGAAACAGACTTGTCACTGATACGGAGAAAGTGCGTGTCTGGCTGGATCAAACCAGCCACTGCGTCCCTTAAGCCAAAGCCTGGTCCAGAGCAAGGCCCTGATTCTCTTCAATTCTATAAAGGCTGAGAGAGGTGAGGAAGCCTCAGAAGAAAGGTTTGAAGCTAGCAGAGTTTGGTTCTTAAGGTTTAAGAAAAGACGCCATCTCTGTAATATGAAAGTAGAAGGCAAAGCCACAAGTGCTGATGTAGAAGATGCAACAAGTTATCCAGAAGATCTAGCTAAGATAACTGATGAAGGTGGCTACACAGATTTTCAATGTAGATGAGACAGACTTCTATTGGAAGAGGACAGCGAGGGCTCCCACAGCCAGAGAGAGGGCTATGGCTGGCTTCAAAGTGCAGGCTGACTCTCTTGTTCAGGAGTAATGCAGCTGGTGACTTTTAAGTTGAAGCCAGTGCTAATTTAACATTCTGAAAATCCTTAAGAATTACACTAAATCTACTGTGCCTCTGCTCTAGAAATGGAACAACAAAACCTGGTGGAGAGCACATCTGTTTACAACATGGCTTCCTAAGTATTTTAAACCCATTCTTTGAGGCCAACTGTTCAGAAAAAGATTCCTTTCAAAATATGACTGCTCATTGACAATGCACCTGGTCACCCAAGTGCGCTGATGGAGGTGTACAAGGTGCATGTTGTTTGTGACTGCTAATACAACATTCAGTCTGCAGCCCATGGATCAAGGAGTCATTTCAACTTGCAAGTCTTATTATCGAAGAAATATGTTTTATAAGCCTGTAGCTGCCCTAGACTGTCATGATTCCTCTGATGGATCTGGCAAAGTGCAAACCTTCTGGGAAGCGTTCACCATTCTAGGTGCCATTACAAACATTCTGATTCATGGGAGGAGGTCAAAATACCAACATTGGCAGAAGTTTGGAAGAAGTTAATTCCAACACTCGTGGATGACTTTGAGGGGTTCTAGTGAAGGAAGTAACTGCAGGTGTGGTGGAAACAGCAAGAGAATTAGAATTAAAAGTGAAGCCTGAAAATGTAACTGAATTGCTGCAATCTTGTGATATAACCTGAACAGAGGAGGAATTGCTTCTTAAGCATGAGCAAAGAAAGTGGTTTCTTGATATGGAATCTACTCCTGGTGAAGATGCTGTGACATTGTTGAAATGACAACAAAGGATTTAGAATATTACATAAACTTAGTGGATAAAGCAGCAGCAGGGTTTGAGAGGATTGACTCCAGTTTCAAAAGAAGTTCTACTTTGGGTAAAATGCTATCAAACAGCATCACATGCTACAGAGAAATAGTTCGTAAATGGAAGGGTCCATCAATGTGGCAGACTTCATTGTTATCTTATTTTAAGACACAGCCATCCCAATCTTCAGCGGCCACCACCTGATCAGCAGCAGTCATCAGCATCAAGGCAAGACTCGCCACCAGCAAAAAGATTTCAACACGGAGCCTCAGGTGATGGCTAGCATTTTTAACAGTAAAGTACTTTTTGATTCAGTTATGCATGTTGTTTCTTAAGACATAATGCTGTTGCACACTGTGATAGTTTGAAGCTGTTGTGAACCCCAGAAAACATCAGATTCTTGGAGCTAATGCATTCTTGTGGGTGTGGAACCCTTTGATTGCACAAATGCAGGTGGGGGCCTTTGATTGGAGAAACTCCGTAGGGCGTGACCCAAGGTGGGTCTCGCCCTCTTGCTGAAGAGACACAGAAAAAGACAGCTGCCACTTTCCCCCTTCCATGTGAGAGAGGACTCCAGGATCCCCTGCAGCCGCAGAAAGAGAAACACCGAGCAGCCGAGGGGAGCCAAAGGCTGGAATCAGAGCAGCCAAAGCGAAGCACTGGACGAGCCGGTGCATGTGCCCTACCCCGTGCCCGCTCACCCTCAGCTGCCATCTGGTGAGACAGCATCTCTGTGGTGCCTTGATTTGGACATTTTCACAGCCTCAGAACTGTAAACTTTTACCCTAATAAATTCCTATTTTAAAAGCCAACCCATTTCTGGTGTATTGTACTGGCAGCCCTTAGCAAACTAAAACACACACCTAATAAACTAGAGTGTACTATAAACCTAACTTTTATATGCCCTGGGAAACGAAAAAAAATTTCTGTGACTTGCTTTATTGTGATATTAGTTTTATTGCAGTAGTCTAGAACCGAACCTGCTATATCTCTGAGGTATGCCTGTACTGAAAACCACTGAATCGTATGTCTTGTGAATTACATCAAAATTTTGAAAAATAAGCCAGGATTCCTTTTTAAAAATACCTATATTTGGAGTTCTCTAGCTCTTTAATGTATGTAATGAGCTTGCGATATTCCTTCTTTGAAGCATAAAGTCAAAGCCTTCTTTAAAGAAGCATCTTTGCCCTGGAATGTAACAGGAAACAGAATGTCCTTTCCTATCAGTAAAACTCAGTTTCCCAGGACTAACGTAAAGTACTATTTCTTACCATTCTTGTCTGCTTAGTTGTTCACCAGATCTCTTTATTGGTCTACAAGTTCCAGTCTAAGGATACTTATTTACTTAATTAATAACTTAATTAAAAGTAATTAAGAAGTTACTTAAATAATAAAAGCAAAAATCATATACATAATATCTCTGGAAGGATACCCAAGAAAACATGGTTTTTACCTAGAGGGGAGAATGGTGCCTGGGACAGGGTGGAAGAGACTCTTCTTACTGATTAGCCTCTTGGCTCTTTTGATTTTTAATCATGTGAATGTATTAAGTATTTAAAATAATAATTGGGGAGCAGATGTAGCTCAAGTGGTTGAGCACCTGCTTCCTATGTACAAGGTCCTGGGTTTGATTCCCAGTACCACCTAAACAGAATGAGAAAAAAGCAATGAGATTCAAAATTTGGGGTACTTTCCATTTTTAAATTTTCAGTAATTCAGTTTATTTTTGTTATTTTATTATTATTTTATGTTTAGTTTGGTTTTTTTGGAGGTACCAAGGATTGAACCCAGGACCTCATATATGGGAAGCAGGTGCTCAACCACTTGAGCTACATCCATTCCCCGCTCTTTACATTTGTTTTTCCATCTGCTCCCCTCTCCTTACATTCTTTCCTCCCTCTCCCCTGCCCTGCTGTTTTTGCTGTCTGTGTCCATTCACTGTGATCTTCTGTATCTATTTCTCTTTTTGTCTTCTCTTCTCATCTTTCTCCTCTAGGATTCACCAGGATTTGATCCTGGGGACCTCTGATGTAGAGAGAGGTTCCCTGTCAATTGCTCCACCTCAGTTCCTGGTCTCTGCTGCGCTTCACATTGACTCTCCCCTTGACTCTCTTTTGTTGTGTCATCATCTTGCTGTGTGACTCACTTGCACAGGCACTGGCTCGCCGCACAGGCATGCTTCCTCTTCTTTTTCACCAGGAGGCCCCAGGGATTGAACCTGGGTCCTCCCATATGGTAGGCGGAAGCTCTATCATTTGAGCCATATCCACTTCCCTCTCTTTACATTTTTAAACTACATCTGTTAACGACAACTTATAAAGAGACTTATTTAGAATTACTATTCTTGCCCTATCATTCCACTTAATATTATCAGAAATTCCTAAATTTCAATATTCAGTCAGTATTCCTTGATACGGTTAAATAGCCTCTGTTTTGGTAAGTTGGTGGCATTGCCAGTTAAATATTTTTGATATCACCCTGGATAAAATTCAAAGTCTTCAAACTTTTTAAAAGATCATTATTCTTTTATTTTACCATAACTAATAAAACATATATTTATAAAGATCATAAATTATCTATCTCTACAACATAAACTATAGTGCATGCTGTGTAGCAGTGTTCCAAAATGTACTCATCAAATGCAATGAATGTACCACGCTAATGAAAGTTGTCAATGTGGGAGGGGTGGGGGGTATGAAGAGTGAGGTATATGGGAACCTCATATATTTTTTAATGTAACATTTTGTGTGATCTATGTATCTTTTTAAAAAAGATTTAAAAAATTAAATTAAAAATATTAAAAAAAGAAAAGAAAGTTTAAAAAATAAATAAATAATCTATCTGGGAGCAGATGTGGCTTAAGTGGTTGAGCTCCTGCTTCCCACAAGGGAGGTCCTGAGTTTCTGGTGCCTCCTAAAAATGAAAAAACAAACAACTAGCAAACAAATGAAAAAACAAACTCAGAAACCAATGTTGCTCAGTGGTTGAGTGCCTGCCTTCCACATGGGAGGTCCTAAGTTTGGTGCCCAGTTCCTCCTGAAAAAACAAAAACAAAAACAAACAAAAATCAAAAGCAAAATGAAAAAACCAATTCAGGGGAGCTGATGTGGCTCAGTGGTTGAGCACCAGCTTCTCACATATGAGGTCCTGGGTTCTGGTACCTAAAAAAAAAAAAAAAAAAATTTCTCCAGTAGAATAAACTAAACGGGATAAGGATGGTTTTTATCATGCTCTTCATTGTAAATTTCTAGATGCTTACTAGGCATTTACTAATTATTTTTTTAATGAATAAGTTATACCCATTTGTTTTTTTCTTTTGTCCAACCAGAATCTCATTCCTTAAATTTTCTAGATCACATAGTGGTGAATATACTTCTGCAAAAACCACAAGAACTAGGTTTGAGGGGGATAATTCCAATTTATCTTTATTTATGTTTCCCTTTCCATTTTATTTTTTGTTTTGTTTTTGTTTTTGTTTTTAAATTCTTTTAATAGTTTATTGTAATAAAATATATATAACTAAAATTTGCTATATTAGCTATTTTTAAATGTATAATTAGTGACATTAATTGTATTCACAATGTTTCGCAACCATTACTGCTATTTCCAAAACTTTTTCCTAACCCCAAACAGAAACTCTGTACCCATTAAGCATTAATTCCCCATTACTCCTTCCTCCCAGCCCTTGATAATGTCTAATTTACTTTCTCTCTCTCTGAATTTGTCTCTTCTAGATATTTCATGTAAGTGGAATCATACACTATTTGGCCCTTTGTGTCTGGCTTATTTCACTTAGCATCATGTTTTCAAGGTTCATTCATGTTGTAGCATGTGTCAGAACTCCATTCCTTTTTATGGATGAATACTATTCTAGAGTTTTTATATACCATGTTCTGTTTCTCCACTTATCTGTTGATGGGCATTTGGGTGGTTTCTGTTTTTAGGCTATTGTGAATAATGCTGCTATGAGCGTTGGTGTGCAAATGTCAGTTTGAATCTTCTTTTTAAATTCTTTCGAGTGTTTACTAGGAGTGGGATTTCTGGGTCATGTGGGAATTCTGTGTTCAGCTTTTAAGGAACCACCAAGCTGTTCTCCATAGCAGCTGTACCGTTTTACTTTCCCACCAATAACACACAAAGGCTCCAATTTTTCTGCATCCTCTCCAACACTTGTTCTTTCTTTTTTTTTTTAAAGATTGATTTATTTATTTAAATCCCCCCCCCTCCCCGCCCCGGTTGTCTGTTCTCCGTGTCTATTTGCTGCGTCTTGTTTCTTTGTCCGCTTCTGTTGTCGTCAGCGGCAAGGGAAGTGTGGGCAGCGCCATTCCTCGGCAGGCTGCTCTTTCTTTCGCGCTGGGAGGCTCTCCTCACGGGCGCACTCCTTGCGCGTGGGGCTCCCCTACGCGGGGGACACCCCTGTGTGGCAGGGCACTCCTTGCGCGCATCAGCACTGCTCATGGGCCAGCTCCACACGGGTCAAGGAGGCCCGGGGCTTGAACCACGGACCTCCCATGTGGTAGACGGACGCCCTAACCACTGGGCCAAGTCCGTTTCCCCAACACTTGTTACTTTCCTTTTTTTTTTTTTTTTTTAATAGAAGCCATTCTAATGGGTGTGAAGTGGAATCTACTTGTGGTTTTGATTTGCCTCTCCCTAATAAATAATGATGTTGAGCATCTTTTCGTGTGTTTATTTGCCATTTGTAAATCTTCCTTGGAGAAATGTCTATTCAAGTCTGTCTTAGTTTACCAGGCTGCTATAACAAATACCACAGACCAATTGGCTTGAACAATAGGAACTCAGTATTTCACAGCTTTGGAGACTCGAAGTCCATGGCCAAGGCGTTGGCAGGATCAGGCTTTCTCTAATCTGTAGCATCCTGGTGGTGGCTGCTGGCCCTCCGTGGCTCGGCCGCTGCCTCTGGCACAGGTCGGAGCTGGTGTCCCAATATTCTGTACTTGCAGGGACTCCAGTCGCACCGGATCAAGACCCACCCTGATTCAGTTTGCCCTGGGCTCTACTGTTAAAAATACCATCTCCAACAGTCCTCTTTACAAACAGGTTCATACCCACAGAACCAGAGTTAGGACTCAAACACGTCTTTACGGGGGAACATGGCTTTTATCCATAACAAAGTTTTTTACCCACTTTTAACTGGATTGTCTTTTGGTTGCTGAGACCACTATTTATTTATTTTAACCCCTTTTAATAGACCTTTTATAGAACAGTTTTAGGTTTACAGAAAATTTATATAGAAAGTATAGAGTTCCATGTATATCCTCTTCCCACCTCTACGGTTTCCCCTATTATTACCGTCCTGCATAATTTGGTACATTGGTTACAATTGATGAACCAATATTAACACATCCCATTATCTAAAGCCCATAGTTTACATTAGAGTTCACTCTCTGTGTTCTACTTTCCCATGGGTTTTGACAAATGCACAATGTCATGAATCACCATTATAGTATCACACAGAACGGTTTCACTGCCCTAAAAACAGCCTTGCTCCGCCCATTTGTCCTTCCCCTCCCTTCCCCTGAACCCTGGCAACCACTGTTCCTTTTCCTATCTCTATAGTTTTGTCTTTTCCAGAAGGCCGAATGGCTGTAATTATACTGTACGAAACCTTTTCCCACTGGCTTCTTTCTCTCAGCAATATGCATTTAAGGTTTCTCCGCGTCTTTATGTGACTTGCTAGCTCATTTCTTTTTATTGCTGAATGATACTCCATTGTGTGGATGTACCAGAGTTAGTTTCTCCATTCACTTGTTGAAGGGTATCTTGCTTGCTTCCAATTTTGGAAATTATGAATAGAGCCACCATAAATATGCATGTGCAGGTTATTGTGTGAAATAGGTTTTCAGCTCATTTGGGTGAATACGGAGGAGCAAATTGTTATATCGTATGATAAGCCTATCTTTAACTCTATAAGAAACTGCCCAACTGTCTTCCAAGTGCCTGTACCATGTTGCATTCCCACCAGCAATGAGTGAACGATGCTGTTGCTCCACATCTTCACCAGCATTTGGTGGTGTTGGTATTTTGGATTTTAGTCAATGTAATAGGCGTGTAGTAGTATCTTAACCATTTTAGTTTTTAGATTTTTTTGTTTGTTTCATGGACAAGAGAGATTGATAACATAACAAATGTGTTTTTCAAAAAGAAGAAAGAAGAAATAAGGATACCAAATTTTTTACTTAGCATTACTTGGGATTTTCAATGTAGTAATCAAGGTTTTCAATGTGGAAATTTTGGTTTTAAGGCTTAATCCGGTGTTAGAAGTGCAGGCATTTTTTTTTTTAAATTTATTTATTTATTTATTCCCCCTTCCCTTCCCCCTCCCCCTGCCCTGCTGTTTTTGCTGTCTGCATCTATTCGCCGTGATCTTCTCGCCGTGATCTTCTGTA
Organism: Dasypus novemcinctus; assembly: GCF_030445035.2. Classification (NCBI taxonomy): domain Eukaryota; kingdom Metazoa; phylum Chordata; class Mammalia; order Cingulata; family Dasypodidae; genus Dasypus; species Dasypus novemcinctus. Next base: position 62,337,230 of record NC_080697.1, read on the forward strand.
TCTATTTCTCTTTTTGGTCTTCTCATTTTCTCTCCTCCAGGATTCACCGGGACTCTATCTGGGGACCTCTGATGGGGAGAGAGGTTCCCTGTCAATTGCACCAGCTCAGTTCCTGGTCTCTGCTGCACTTCACCTTGACTCTCCCCTTGTTTCTCTCGTTGTGTCATCATCTTGCTGCGTGACTCACTTGCAGACACTGGGTCACCTCACGGGCACTCAGCTTGCTGCGCAGGCACTCGGCTTGCCATGCGGGCACTGGCTCACCGTGTGGGCACTGACTCACTGCGCAGGCACATTTTCTCTTCTTTTATACCAGAGGCTCCAGGGATCAAACCCGGGTCCTCCCATATGGTAGGTGGAGGCCTATCCCTTGAGCCACATCCACTTGCCCAGGCATTATTTTAAAGTATCTGGACACTAAGAGATAAGACATAATGCAAAATTTATTCAATGATAGACACCCCAAAAGTATTTTATATTTGGCCATAGTATGTCATTTTTGTTTGTACATTTGTACATGGTTCTGTCTGATGTTCTATACAACAGGAAACAAAATAAGAGAAAACTGAAAGCTCTTCAACTTCACTATTCCATGCTACCACTTAACCCCTTTTCTCTCAAATCTTCCCTGCCCTTCAAGCCCTATCATAAAGGCAATTGCCTCTCAATCAGTAGAAAACATCAGCAGGGGAAGTACTTTAGTTTAAGAGAAAGCATCTCAAACTTTCTCTCAGCCTCTGCCATGTTGTTAACAGAAATAATATAGCATTATAAAATGAAATGAAGTCGGTTGATGTGAACCAAAAGCAGGTCCTTTTCCAATGCTCTTCCAAGACCAATTCCTGAGACACCAGGTGTCAAAGAGAGAAGGAGGTTTTATTTTTATTACAGAAGTTGTGAACCTTCAAAACAATCATGCACATGTGTAGAATTCACACAACACTCCTCCATCAACACACCACACCATCGTGGAACATTCGTTACAAACTATGAAATAATGTCATCAGCCTTACCAGGAACTATGGTCCTTAGCATACATTTGGCATATTTTTTCCATAACCCCCTAATATTAACACAGCACATCTTTTGCATTGATGCAAGAATATTACAGTATTGCTGTTAACTGTAGTCCATAGGTTACATTAACTGTATTTTTTTTAATTTGCTAGCACATAACAAGGAGCTCAGTTGGCCTAAGGCCTAAAAGTCTGTCTCCCTGAGTTTGAGGGTTTTTATAGGTTTCAGATGGGAGGGTGGAGTGGTCACAATTTCAACAGAAATAACCGTAAATAAAGGTAAGCTCAGCTAGCATGATCAGCACAGTAGCAGAGCTTAGTTTGAAATGACCGTATACATGGGGCAAGGTACGTCTAGCCAGTGTCAGGAATTTCAGGTCTTTTGGCTATGCTAGAATATCCTGGAGAATAAAAAACATCTAATGATTCAGGAATCACCATCGTTTGTTCTTAACTCTCAATTACAACTCTTCCCTGTCTGTTTTGTACAGTTCCCTCAATCTAGAGTTATATCACTTTTAAGTTGCTGGAAACAACCATAATCAAAGTTAAAATTCAGAAGAGAACCTGGGAAAAATATTTTGGAAATTGCATGATAAATAAAGGGTCCCTACAAATCAATAAGAAAAAATGGGTTAATATAAGAATGAGAAATATAAATGACCAATAAGGATATAAAAATTCTCTATTTCACTAAAGTCAGAGAAATGCAAATTAAAACAATGAGCTCCTCCCCACCCATTGTCAGTGTGACAAAAATGGAAGAGATAAATAATATCCAGTTTAAGTAAAGATTGGCATGGAGGGGATACTCTTAAACATAATTTTAACTTTTTAAAATGGTAAAGACTTTTTAAAGACAATTTGACACAATCTATTGAAATTTAAAATGCACATACCCTGTCAACCTATAATTCTACTTCTATGTATCTATGCTAAAGAAATCATGAAAAAACATGTACAAAGACACTAATCGCAGCATTTATTTTTGTATTGGAGGGAATCTAATTGTCATGAGTAGTAAATTGAGGAAATGGATCATGGTATATCCTTCCTACCATGAACGAATGAGAAAACCTGCCTGCTGTAGAATTCATTACCTATCAGGACATATACAGTGTATTTGGTGTTTTTTAATCTGCCGCATTGTATTTAATGGGATGGGTATATTCTCATTTATTTAACTGGTTCTCTATTGATGGATGGACGTGCATGTCAATGCATAGAAATACATGAACGTCCAACTGAACAGTGGTCATCTCTGGGGAATAGAGTAAGATGTGATGGTGAGGAGTGTTTAAAAAGAATTTTTGTGTTTAATTTTAATATGTACCGTTTTTGAAACTTTTAAAACAAGAATGTGGGAAACAGGTATGGCTCAAGTGATATGGCCTCCGCCTACCATATGGGAGGACCAAGGTTCGATCCCTGGGGCTTCCTGGTGAAAAAGAAGAGGAAGTGTGCCTGTGCTGTGAACCAGTGCCCACACGATGAGCCGAGTGCCTGTGCAGTGAGCCAGTGCCCATGCAAGTGAGTCACGCAGCAGGATTATGATGCAACAAAAGAGAGACAAGGGGAGAGTTAAGGTGACGCACAGCAGAGACCAGGAGCTGAGGTGGCACAATTGATAGGGAACCTCTCTCTCCACATCAGAGGTCCCTAGGATCAAATCCCAGTGAAACCTAGAGGAGAAGAAATGAGAAGACAAAAAGAGAAATAGATACAGAAGATCACACAGCGAATGGACACAGACAGCAAAAACATCAGGGTGGGGAAGGGGAAGAAAAATAAATAATTAAATTTAAAAAAAAAACAAGAATGTATTCATTCTCTAATTGTGAGATTGAATTTTAGATACTTTTTTTTTTAAGATTTATTTATTTATTTAATTTCCCCCTGCCCCCGGTTGTCTGTTCTCTGTGTCTATTTTGCTGCATCTTGTTGTCTTGTTTCTTTGTCCGTTTCTGTTGGCGGCGGCGGCACAGAAGTGTGGGCGGTGCCATTCCTGGGTAGGCTGCACTTTCTTTCACGCTGGGCGGCTCTCCTCACGGGCGCACTCGTTGCGTGTGGGGCTCCCCCACGCGGGGGACACCCTTGCGTGGCACGGCACTCCTTGCGCTCATCAGCACTGCGCATGGGCCAGCTCCACACGGGTCAAGGAGGCCCAGGGTTTGAACTGCGGACCTCCCATGTGGTAGATGGACGCCCTAACCATTGAGCCAAGTCCGTTTCCCCGAATTTTAGATACTTTGACCCCAAAACACAACCAGATTAAAATGATAAATAATCAAAAAGTCACAACCTCCCACTCCCTCACTCCTCCTTAGCTTTTCCTTGCCGTTCAGTGTGAGATGAGAGTAGAACCTGAAGGCTCGAGAAACCATCCTTACTTCCTGAAACTGCAGCAAGAATCCTTGTAACAACTATCCTGAAAATAGGATTTTCTCAATTAGTCAAAAAGGGCCTGTAATTATATCACAGCGTAAGTGATAGGAGCGTAAGTGAGAGGAGGATAGGAGAATAATAGCCCTAACTGCTCCCCAATCTTACACATGGGACTCCTTGATACGATATTATTAGGGTTTTTATATGAGATGTGATGCAAGAGATGGAGATTATCAAATTCCTGCACTGTTAACTCTTCATGGGTCATCTACTTTTTGGATAGTTCCTAACACCTTTTAAATTCCAAAAGGATCCCCTCCTACTCTTAAGCATTCTTCTGAGTCAGTTACCCACTTTAAGCTGGTTGGAGTTGAAGGAATGCAAATTAGCTTTCTATTAGCCTAAGCAAACACAATCAGACAGAAAAATCCCTTGAGGTAAAAAACACCTCTCACAGCCAAACATAGATTATTTGTGACTATTGTAATTAGAAAAATAAATGAGGAACCAATTTAATTGTCACTTTAATCTCTAGAGGAAATGCTTTAACATTTTTCTTTATGGATTTCTTTAGTATTGTATAATCCTAATGTTCTTTTATATTCATTTAAAATCTCTCATTCTGTTACCTGAGCCCATTCTCTTTGGGAAGGCATCAAGAAAAGTAAATGAGATAACCTTAGTCATTTTAAATGTACTTTCTCTCCTTGCCAATATATAAACATTGTTATGATTTTTCTTAATTTTTTTGCGTATATCTTCTCTTCATATTGACTTAACCCATACTCTTATTTTTAACATCTCCATGGTATTTTATAATAATAGCTCCTATGTCTGTGTTGAGCCATGCCCCTGCATTAGGAATGTTGCTGTTCTCACCCAGCCCCGCAATGTAAATAGAATTATTCTTAACCTGTAATGGAGGAAACAGACTGAGAGAGGTTGTTAGAGGGGGACTGAGATTTATATTCAGGCTTGCCCTCTCCCAAGCCCATCATCTATCCACACTGCCATACTTCTACTTAGGCTGAAATATTGCAGTTTGTTTAGCTGATCCCCTACTACCAGGCATTTTGGCCTGTTTTCTTCTTTTACATTGATAATAGTAACTCGTGAAAATCTTTCTGTAACCATAAACACCCTGGGTCCCTAGCAGGCAGTCTGTGCAGAGTCCCGTGGCCCAGTCCCAAAGTATGAAATACGAACTCCAGCCTCATTTTGTCTCTCAAAGAAACATGACAAGGGATCCATTTCAAAACCCATAATGATTCTTCTCAAACCTCCTTCCTTCATGCCCCAGTTTTCTCATTCTATAACTACAGAAGAGGCAATCCATTCTGAATCCCAAAATGCAGCATCATGCAAAAGCCATGCTGATCTTCTAGCACCCACTGCCCCTCCACGGCTCTTTATCACATAGATCAGTTCCCCTTTTTAAACTTTATTTTATACATTTAATAATTGAAAATACAAACAATTAAAACTAAAAAGAAAACACAGTTGAATAAAAACATTTCTCAATTAAATGTACTGGATGCATATAAATTTTTCTTTTAAATGATGCAATGTGTTACACTGTTGTAGAAGTCGAGAGAGGTTCAATTATTTGTGTATAGACAGGCCAGGACTCAGGAATAATTTTGGGAAGGAAAAAAAGATTTATTTACAACCAGCCGGGCTCAGAGCTTCATGTTCAAAATCTGAGCCCCAAACAGGAGTTTTAAGTTCTTTTTATACAGAGGAAGAGCCAAATGGCTTTTGTTTCGGTGCTCAATAAGCTTGAATTAACATATATCTTCCACATCCTAGGTAAGCTTTTAGCACATTTGGTTTGCATTTTCCCTGAATATTTAAAGTTTATAGCGTTTGCATTGCTAAGCTGTTTTTACCAAGGGCAGGGCTGCAGCTCTCACTGTCCCACACCCACAGCTCAGGACACACAGCTCAGGTTATCTACAAAGAGATGACCAGCCCCCTGCGCCCCATAGCCCACATCAGCACACTACATTTGGCTCATGGTAATGCAATCATTCCGTGAGTTCCGGTTTTGGCCTCGTCCTTTCCCTGGCTTTAGCCTCTCTGGCTTCCTCCCTCCTGCTCTCCTCTTCTGCTCAGCTCTTTTCCTCCCTTCCTCTCCTCCTTCTAATAGTACATCTCGAAGGAGCTGGAAGTTGTCTATTGTGGGAGATGGAAATAGGGATTGTGTAGAAACGGGTGGGAGAAATCAGGTAACATCCAACATTAATACATTTTATTCCTGCGGTATTTGTAAATTTTTTGTGCGGTTTTTAATTTTGTTTTAAGGGTCTTTCTTTTCTTGAGTTATAGCTCCAAAGTAAGATTCTTCAGTCATTGAAAGAGCTCATAATAGTGAAGAGTTTTAATTTTTAAAAATTCCTACTGATTTTTAAAAATGCCTTGTCTGGTTATGATGAAGTTGGCTTCTCATGAGCTGTCTCTTAGTTTGCCACGGGGCTGCCCACGCACAGTGCCAGCACAGGGCTGGCTTCTGTAACGGGAGTTTTATTGAGGGTAGACGTTTACAGTTCTGAGGCCAGGAAATGTCCAGCTCGAGGCCCCATCGGCGCGCTCTCAGCAGAGTCAGCTCCCGGTGCCCCTGGGGTCCTGCCACGTGCCCGCAGCTCCCACCACCCCTCTGGAATCTGCCGCCTCCGGAGCTCAGCGGGGACCGCCGGGCCAGGGCTCCTCTCAGCCTCGCCGTCCGCTTTCCTCCAAGTCCAGCTGTGAGCGCTCAGATGTGTGGCTCGTCTCCCCGGCCCGAGCTGCTCGTGGCCCCTCTTGGGGGCTTCACACTGAAGCTTGGGGCTTGGTCCCGAGTCCCCTCTCACGTGGCAGGCCCAGAAAAGGTGTCTCCCTCCCTTTTCTGTGGCCTCTGTGTCTGCATTTACGTAAAGCCCCAGGAAGAGGGCAGAACCCCAGCTGAGGCTCCCTCAGTGCGGTGGTCCAGGGTCCACAGGGCTCCACACCCACGGGAGCAGATTAGTTCAAGAACATAATCTTTTTTCTTTTTGGGATTCATAAAATAACTTCAAAAAAAAAAAACAACTTCAAACTATCATGGCATGTAAAAATAAAATAGTAAAGAAAAGATTTAGACTTCTGGCAAAGCGGCTGCTCAACTGGTAGCTGTTCTCTTAGGAGCTTTTCTTTTGGTTTTTGCCCAGTCCCCAAGTTCTCACCTTTGGTCAGTCACTGTTCTTAGACTGGTTTAGGTGAATCTCTAGGGAAAATTGTGAAGTTGATTATCCTGGCATTTCTAGCCCTCTCTGGCACCCTTTTCCAGGCCCTCCGGCAGTGTCCCCGTTGTTAGCGCTTCCTCTCCCATCTCGTTACTCATCTGCAGGGTGGTGACCGTTTAATTCGTGCTCCTTTTTCTCGGGGATTTTTGCCTGTTATACCTTATCTCCTACTGTGAATGCGCAGCTTTGTTTCTGGGACTGGAGTTTTAAGCACTGACGAGCTACTGCAGAAATTATTTGGGCAGGGGCAGCTGCTGAGATGCCTTCTCTTGAAGCTGTATTTCATGAGCACATATTTTCTCAGCACGTCAGTCAAGTTAGGTCCCAACTTGCTGCTCTTATATAACTGCTCGTTCTGAGGTTAGATGCACTTGTGGGCGCACTGAGTCTTTGCACGTGTTCCCACGTAAATATGAGAGGGTGGAGAGCCGCCAGGGAAAGAAACGCAAGATGTTCATTAGAAATAAACTGCTGGACTCACCTTCCTGCCTTTCTCTTCTCTTCCTCCTAACGAATTTCTAGTTTCAGACTAAACCTGGGGTTGTTGGTGGTTTTTTCCCTCCAGTTTGACAAATGGACAGACTCTCAGAGGAGACAAATCCTGACGGGCCTGCTGGAACGCTGCTCCTTGTCACAGCAAAAGTTCTGCTGGCGACAGCTTCAGGAGAAGATCCCCGCAGATGCCCTGGACTTCACCGCCGCCCTGCCCCGGGTGCTGTCTTTGTACATCTTCTCCTTCCTGGACCCCAGAAGCCTCTGTCGCTGTTCACAGGTAAAGACGAGAAGCAGCTTGTCCGGTTTTGTGAGAACAGCTTCGAAAATTTTAGAACTTGAATAACATAAAAAAACTGCACATGCACAAAACCAGAAAATAGATGAGATGGTCACGTGGTGTATTTAACCTGTGTAGTTTGACATCAACTCTACCTTGACATGTAGCGATCAGAGCAGGGGGACAGGGAAGACGCCCTCAGTGTCCACAGTGTCAGCTGTCGGGCGGTTCGAGCACGTGCAGAGCTGTTCAGCAGGACAGGCTCACGCCAAGTAGCACACCCACCAGCAGGTCCCAGACCCTGCACTCGGGCCATTCATCACCAGGAAAGCTTAGAGCGGATGCTGATGCCATAACAGTTACAAAGAATACGAGAGGGGCTGGTGTGGCTCAGCGGTTAGCGCCAGCTCCCCATGTGCATCCCGGATTCAATCGCCAGCCCTGAACCTCAAAAAAAAAAGATGAGGCTGCAGAGACCACAGCACACTTTGGAGAGGAGCTGGCCGTTGTTTTCTTCCAAGCAATTCCATTGTTTATTATGGGGAAGTTAAATGTTACAGACCTTTATGTAAACTGTAAAACTGGTAGTCACTTTGTTGAATTTTTTCATAGAGTCGAATAAGACCAGGAATTACCTGTTACTGTGCATTTACGTGTAAGGTGCTAACTTTAGTTTAAAAAAAAAAAAAAGAATGCACTGAGAAAGGAAGATTATTCAATACATGGTGTTGGGACAATTCGACAGCTATCTAGAAAAACAGAATTCCAACAAGATAAAAGATTTATGTGACACCAAAGAATACCATTAAAATACTCAAGGAAAACCTTTTTATAGGGCATACTTTTACAGTATTCCAAAATTCCCAAAAGCCTTAAAAGAAAGTAGACAATTTTAAATCTTTCTTTTATCACAAGCAAAAATGAAGAAAGCAAGATTTTAAATTGTGACTTTATAAAAATTTCTCTGTGGAAAAAAAATGCCATAAATAAAGTCACAATAAACAGAGAAAAACATGTTGCAAACAAAGGGCTAATTTCCTTATTTTTTTTAAGACCACCTATAAATCCAAATTTTTAAAAAAGAATCAACAACCAGCAGAAAGATGAACAAAGGAAATGAACAAATAGATGACAGAAAAAGAAATTTAGATGTCTCTAGAACTTGTAAGCTGCCTGCCATTGTTCATGAATCAGATTGATTGAAATTTTTTTTAAAATGACACTATTCTACATATTAGTGAGAATGAGGGGAAACAAGAAGTTTCATATATTTTTGGCAGCTAAATTGATGCAACTGCCTTGGGAAATAATGAAAATTTTAAATAAAAATTTGCTTTCAGGCAGTAGTTTCAGTTCTTGGAATTGATCTGACGTGTATGTGTCAACATGTGCAAAAATTGTCTATATAAGGATATTCACTGCAGCAATGTTCGTAATAGCAGAAGGTTGGAAACAACCTAAATGTCCATTATTAGGGGACTGGTTAAATAAATTACAACAATCCCCAAGATATATTATTAGTGAAAAGAGCAAGGTGCGTATTGTGTTCCCATTTTGGAAAGAAAAAAAGAATATGTACATATTTGTTTATATAAATAGAATATTTCTGGAATGACATGCAGAAAACTGGTTATAGTGGCTATAGGGAGGGGAACTGAGTGACTAGAGGACAGGGATGGGAGAGAATTACTTTTTTATAGTACGCCCCTTTGTTTTATTTGAATTTTGTATTAATATATGCATATTACCTATTCAAAAAATAAAATATTTTAAGAGAACAATTCAATAGAATATCATAGTCATATTACAAATTATTAATATGCAGCCATTAGAAAACATGCTTTTAAAGATAATTAACATCAAAGATGCTTATGTGTAAAATGATGTAGGTAAGATTTCAAATTGTAGATATATTAATAGTTTCACAATTATGTTTTGTACATGCCTAGGAAAAAGACTGAAAGGAAAAGAACTTCACTAAATTGTTAATAGTGGGCATCTCTGAATGATGGGATTATGACTTGTTTTTCATCGAACATTCCAGAATTTTTGAAGTTTTTCACAACGGGAATGTTATCACTAGATGGAAAAGTTGTTTGGAAAAATGAGTGCTACAGTCTCTAGACACTATACGTCAATCTTGCAAAACCTCAACTTTATCTTTTCTTCCCACTCCTGACTGTGAGGAAGACCTAAGCGTTCTTTAGCTAGATTTTAAGTAAACAGTCACTGCACAGAATAAGCCTTGAGCGGTTTAGGAAAGGGCAAGGATCTCACGACTTCAGAAGCGCTGGCCGCCTCCCAGGGCTCCTCCTTCCCCTCTCTCCTTAAAACACAAAACAAAAGACAAAACACAAAAAAAGAGAAAACAAACAAGAACCTCATCAACCTGGAAAAAGAAATTGCTCACGTCCCCAGGTCAGCAAGACCTTCGGAAAAGGAGAGAAGGAGCGAAGCCTGCCCTCCTTGGGTGCCTCTGCCAGGCTAGCACGTGGAGGGCCGGGCGGGCGCCCTCGGGGTTCAGGCAGAGCAGACGCGCCAGCCGTGCACCTGCAGGCGCCGCGGAGCCCCGCCCAGCGCCCCGCGCCTGCGCACGCGCGACCGGCCCTCAGCGACGCTCCCCTGCGGCCGAGCACTGAGCACCGCGCTGAGCGCGAGGCCCGCAGCAGCGAGGGAGAGCCGGGGAGGAAGGCAGCAGCCGCACGCGCAGAGGGCCAGGGCCGCCGCGCTCGTGGTCCGCTTCTTTTTGTGCTCAAAATTATTATTTAATTAATCTTGAAAAAGAGGCTGGTTTTCCAAGGATGGAATTCCATAAGTTTGGGTTTGAAAGTTAGGAAATGTCATCTTTGCAGCTCTTACAGCTAAGGCATAGAACCCCTAGTCTCAATTTTGTATATGAATTTGCCCCCGGTTTCCGGCAAGCCTTACTCAAAACCTGCGGTGAATTATATTGTAAATACTGCTGTACCTCCACCCTTAGCTGAATGTGTGGGGTCGACCATGATGCTATGGAAATAGAGCATACAGAACAAATACTTTATGCTCTATGGAAGCCTTGAGACTAGAGAAGTCTTGGCATATATAGTATGCTCATTGCATTTCGTTTATAAAACTTATATTTAGTTAAAGCATAAGAATGGAGGAAAAGGGAAGCATAAAAGAATAAACATCATGCAGAACAGAGTTTGCATATACTTCATGTGACTTTCATATGATTTCAGGAACCTTCAAGGACTTCCAAATCAATCTGGTTTAGTTTCCTAATTCATGAAATGGGAGTAATTTATGCTTACTTCCGTACGTTGTAATTATGATGGTTAATAGATGCTCAATAAATATTAGTTGACTCTGATTCTAAGTCTAAATTAACATTTAAGATAAGTCATTCTGCTTGGATAGGAAATACTTAAGCTAAGAGGAAATTAAGCTACAGTTCTGAGGAACAGGACAAAAAACTTGGCGACAGGGTGACAATCAAAACCTAGAAAAAGTGAGTGTGTAAACTGAGTTGCTTTGTTTTGTTTAATTGTTCCAGGTGAGCTGGCATTGGAAGAACTTGTCTGAGCTGGATCAGCTCTGGATGCTCAAATGTTTACGATTTAACTGGTACATCAATTTCTCTCCAACCCCCTTGGAGCAGGGTGTATGGAAAAAGCACTATATTCAAATGGTGAAAGAACTTCACGTTACCAAGCCTAAGGTAAGTAGGATGTAAAAAGCAACTAACTTAAAGTATCAACTGTTAAGATTATAAATTACCAGACTGAAAGCTGGAGAAGCTGGGTAGTTCAAAGGAAATATGTTAGGAAATCAAAATTCTTCTTTTCAAGATGCACATGTCAGTTGAGAGTCCTCTTTCTGACACCTCCAGACCAGCACTTGGGGTGTGGAGCCCCTCCCTCTGTCCAGTGTCCTTGACACTCTATATCTGACTCAGACACCAGACAGTTCTGACCCCTGGGCTCTGTGGATACTCTGCAGTTTTAGTTAGTTATGGATGATCACGGTTTATTTACTAGTTCAGATTTTCGGTAGTTCTACCAGGTGAGCTGAAGTTTATTTTTGTACCATTTATAAGGAAAAGTTTTCCTAGTAAATTAGTAATTAGAGAAGTCATAATGGGCATATTGAAGTTCTTTACAAACTAGAAACTAAGCAATATAGAACATTCACCTTGTAGTCCTCATAAGTAAATAATACAAGTATTTTTTTCTAGTGACTCTCTATGCATTATAACAAACGTTTATGTTCATTCTTACAGTCACAGTTAATTAGATAATTAGATAATCTATAGGAAATTTTTGTGAACCTTTTCTTTACAACATGATATACACTTGCAGAGTTCATCATTTTATTGATGAGTTTCTGAAAAAAATATGTGTAAATTAAATTTTTAAATGATTTTTGAAACCTTAGGAGGATCATATTCTATTTTTTAAATTCTGTAGTGAATCCTTTAATATTGAAGAATTCTTTTGAAATATGGATAGGAAACTTCTAACGTTCTCATTTAGGTTTAGGTTTTATTGTTTTCCTAAAGTAGTATCCATATGCATATAATGTAGTGATAAGCTATGCAGAATTGCTATTGTTATCATTGCAATGATAAACTAACCTTTTTGATTTCAGTAACTGGTAAAAGCTCGAGGAACTTTTTAAAATTTCTATTTGTTTGTGTATTTATGTATTTTTAGGAGGTACCAGGGTTTGAACCCAAGACCTCGTACGTGGGAAGCAGGCGCTCAGCCTGTGACCTACACCTGCTCCCATGAACATTCCTTTAAAAAAGAAAATTTTAATCTGCAATGAGGGAAAAATTTCTTTAAAAATTACCACGACTGTGGCTTCTGTTCCCTAAGGCTTTCCCTGTAGCTCTTTCTCACCTGGGACAGGCCTTGGCTGAGGGCACTGAAGCTCACACTGTCCGGGGCGGAGGAGAGAAAATGACGAGCCAACCTGAAGAGCGAAAAGAGAGTCTGAGTTCTTCACATCAAACTGACTTTAGTGCGTTGTCTTTAGCAAAAACTCTTTTTCCACAAAATATTTATGCATAAATCTATTTAAAATGACTGAGTTCTATTGCAAGAAAAATTCCACCTCTTTGCTTAATATTAAATTGTTATTATATTAAACTTAAGTTTATCCATTAAAGAAATAGACCTAAATCAGAAAGACTAGTGTTAATAAAATAAAATGATTCATATATCAGTTAAGGAGACCGAAGTCAGAAAGACTAAAGTTATTTAAAGTCATTTGGCTAAAGTTAGCAAAATCAGCTGTAAGTACTATATACACTTGTATAATTGATATAATTCCCTGTGAGGATGTTCCAGTGGCAGTGAACCCAGGCAACCACTATCACAGAGTGTAATTTACCGTCCCTCAAGGAACTTCGCCACCCCCTTTTCTCAATACCTTGTATCTGAATGTGCTTTAGCAGAGCTTTTGAAAGCATGTCATGAGTAGGTAAGAGTGGTTAATGCTAATTTCCCTGACCTGAGAATATTAGACTAGAATGCACTTTATTGCTGTCTGTGAGGCTAGAAAAGTAAGAGTAAATTACATCACCATCCCAGCGTCCACAGGATGGAGGAATAGAGTATGGATTAGAGTGGACTTACTGGTATTCTATTCTGGAACTGTTGTGACTAGTAATGAAAGAAAATGCAGCACTGATGTGGAGAAAGTGGCCATGGTAGCTGCTGAGGGTAGGGAGAGGGAAGAAGAGATATGATGTGGGGGTGTTTTCAGGACTTGGAGTTGTCCTGGGTGGTACTGCAGGGACAGATGGTGGACATTGTATGTCCTGCCATGGCCCACTAGGTGGACTGGGGGAGAGTATAGACTGCAATGTAGACCACTGTCCATGTGGTGCAGCAGTGCTCCAAAATGTATTCACCAAATGCAATGAATGTCCCATGATGATGAAAGCAGTTGTTGATGTGGGAGGAGTGGGGTGAGGGGGATGGGGGGGTATATGGGGACCTCATATTGTTTCAATGTAACATTAAAATAAATAAATAAAGAAAAAAAAAGAGTAAATTAAACCCAAAGTAGAAGGAAAAGAAATAATAAATGTAACAGCTGAAAGCAATGATATTGAAAACTGATAATAGAGAAAATCAATGAAACCAAAGCTGTTTCTTTGAAAACATAAATAAAATATATAAGTTTCTAGGTCAACCTATCAAGAAAAAAAAGGGAAACAACATAAATTACTAATAATTAAAGAGGGGTCATCATTAAGATCTTACAGACAACAAAAAGATAATGACAGGGCGGCAGACTTGACCCAGTGGTTAGGGCGTCTGTCTACCACATAGGAGGTCCGCGGTTCAAACCCCGGGCCTCCTTGACCCATGTGCAGCTGGCCCATGCGCAGTGCTGATGCACGCAAGGAGTGCCCTGCAACAAAGGGGTGTCCCCCGCATAGGGGTGCCCCATGCACAAGGAGTGCGCCCTGTAAGGAGAGCCACCCAGCGTGAAGGAAAGTGCAGCCTGCCCAGGAATGGTGCCGCACACATGGAGAGCTGACACAAGATGACGCAACAAAAATAAACACAGATTCCCGTGCTGCTGACAATAACAGAAGCGGACAAAGACGCAGCATACAGAGACAGAGAACAGACAACCGGGGTGGGGGGGGGGAGGGGAGAGAAATAAATAAATAAATCTTTAAAAAAAAAAAAAGATATGTGGGTAAAATATTTTTTAAAAAAAAGATAATGACAGAATCTTATGAACAAATGTCTCTTACTAAATTTGATAATCTACATGAAATGGACAAAATCCTCTGAAAAAACAAATTATGAAAACAGAATCAATAAGAAATAGAAAACATGACTAAATCTATGTCAATTTAAAAACTCATTTGTAATTTTAAAAATTCCCATAGAACTCCAAAGCCAGATAACTTTTTTGGTGAATTCTATTATATATTTAAGGAAGAAATAATCCTAATTCTGTATAAACTCTTTCAGAAAATAGACAAAGAAGAAACACTTCCCAACTCATTACCCTTACACCAAAACCAAAGACTTTACAAGAAAACAAAACAAAACAAAACAAAAAGCAACTGGCCATTATCCTTCAGGAGCACAGATACAAAAATTCCTTTAAAAATTAACAAGTTAAATCCAGTATTATATAAAAAGAATAATGCATAATGGCCAAGTGGGGTTTAATCCCAGGAGTGTAAGGTTGATACAACATTCAAAAATCAATTGATGCGAGGACTTCTGGGGAAGACAGTAGAGTCGGGAGCTCCAGAACTCCATCCTTCCACCAAAACAGCTATCAAACAGGAACACTGTAGCGACTCTTCTGAAGCTCCAGAGGACAGAACTCTAGACGTCACCAGTGGGAGAGGTCGACACAATACGGTAAAGACCTGCAAACAGCTCTCCCTCACACTGAGTGCTGGCGCCCATCTGTCACTCTCATGGCAGGCTGCAGGGTCCAGTCCCTGCTGCTGGCAGAAAAGGACATAAAAACCTCTTCCCCCCGCCCGGGGAAGCGGCTGTGGCTCAACTGATAGAGCGTCCGTCTACCATATGGGGGGTCCAGGGTTCGATACTCAGGGTGTCCTGCTCCATGTGATGAGCTGGCCCACGCACAGTGCTGCTGTGTGCAAGGAGTGCCCTGCCATGCAGGGGTGTCCCCCACGTAGGGGTGCCCCATGCACAAGGAGTGCACCCCACAAGGAGAGCAGCCCCGCGTGAAAAAAAAAAGCACAGGCCACCCAGGAGTGGCGCTGCACACACGGAGAGCTGACACAGCAAGATGACGCAACAAAAAAAGCAACACAGATTCCTGGTGCCACGTGACAAGAATGCAAGCACAAGGAGACACAGAAGAACACATAGCGAATGGACATAGAGAGCAGACAACAGGGGGGAAGGGGAGAGAAATAAATATTTTTTTAAAAATTAAACAAAACAAAACAAACAAAAAAACCTCTTCCCCAAGAACAGGGTGTGCACGGCTGATCACTGATCATGACTGTGGGTTAGTGGATTCAGATCTCGAGGGCCTGGCTTTGAGGGCAGCTGTTGTTTCAGTCCACTCCAGACAGAGGCAGCCACGGCTTCAGCCCTGCCTGGGCAGAGATTTGAAGACGCAGGGCTGTGGGGCAGTCGCCTGAAGGGCTGCATTTGCTGGTAGGCCGGGAAGACCCAGCTTTGGGGAGCAGGTGGAGACGCCCTTCCTGACCCCTCCCCAGGGCACTTTGAGATTGTCAGTGCCCACTTCATGGGTGGGTCGCTGGCCCTCTTTTCACTGGGAAAGACCAACTTGGGAAAGTCCTCTCTGGGGTAATCCTCCGCCCAGAATTCGCCCTGCAGGCAAAAGCAGCATGAGACGACAAAAGGAGTGTAAAAAACAAGAGGGGAGGCGGATGTGACTCAAGCAATTGGGCTCCCATCTACCGTGTAGGAGGTTCAGGGCTCGATGCCCAGGGCCTCCTGGTGAGGGCATGCTGGACCACGTGGAGTGCTGGTGCAGCAAGATGACGCAACAAAAAGAGACAGCGGAGAGATAAGAAGATGCAGCAGATCAGGGAGCTGAGGTGAAGCAAGAGAATAATCACCTCTCTCCCACTCCAGAAGGTCCCAGGATCAGTTCCCAGAGCCGCCTAATGAGAATGCAAGCAGACACGGAAGAACACACAGCGAATGGATGCAGAGAACAGACAATGGGCGGGAGGGGGAGGGGGGGAATAAATCTTTTTTAAAAAGCAATAAAACAAAAGAGGTGAGCAGTTTGGGACAAAAGCCTGTGGCTTCAGATACCCAGGAGAGGGAGGTTTGTCCCCTGGGAAAGAGAGGGGACCACCAAACTCTGGTAAGCATGGAAACTCTAAAACAACTAACAAACAAAAGCCCAGGACAAGACAGGGACCCAGTAAGACTGAAAATTGCACAGCGCATTCACCTTGGGCACACCTGCCTGATAGGACTGAACTTCACGTAATTCTGTCTTGTCACCAGCTAGTTACAAAATTTTTAAACTAGCACAGCTAGTTACAAAGTCAGGAAACAAATCTCAGAGTTAACATGCTAAAATATTTAAAATGTACAGTGTGTAACATGAGTACAAGACAAAAAAAAAGAGAAGGAACAGGAGATGATGGGCTATCCAGAGAAAAAGGATGAAAATAGAAAAAATACCAGAGAAAATGAAAATGTGGACATATGGAACAAAGCCTTTAAAAAATTATCTTAAAAATGCTCAAGGATATGAAGGAAGATGCAGAGAAAGAACTAAAGGATATAAGGAAAAAATGAGTAAGCAATATGATTTCTTAAGTAAAGAAACAGAAAATTTTAAAAGGAACCAAACAGAACTACTGGAGTTGAAGACCATAATAACTGAAATGAAAAACACCCAGAAGTTTAGAGAGCCAAATGGAACAAGTGAAGAAACAGTAACTTTGAAAGCACGGCGCTTGAAATGAGTCAGGCTGAGTTGCAGAAAGGAAAAAGAAATATTAAAAGTGAAAATAGCCTAAGACAGCTGTGGGACACCATCAAGTGCACCATATACACATTCTGAGGATCCCAGGAGAGAAAGTGAGAAAGGGGAAAAAGGAATAGTCAAATAAATAATGGCAAAGAACTTCCCAGACTTAGCAAGAGACGTGAATATGCACTTCCAGGAAGGTCAGAGGACACCAAGCAGGGTAACCAGGAAGAAAAGCACACTCCATTGTGTACTGATTATACCACCAAATGCAAAGGACAAGGAGAGAGTTCTCAGAATTGCAAGAGAAAATATACGTGTTACTTCAAGGGAATCCCAATAAGATCTACTGCTGATTTCTCACCAGAAACCATGGAGGCAAGAAGGCAGTGGGTTGAAATACTTAAAGTGATGAAGGAAAACAACTGCCAGCCAAGAATTTTATATCTGATGAGATTCTCTTTCAATAATGAGGGAGAGATTAAGACATTCTCAGATAAAAAAGCTGAGGAAGTTCACCTCCACCAGACCTGCCTTATAAGCAATGCTAAAGGGAGTTCTTCAGACTGAAATGCAGGGAAACTAGACTGTAGTTCAAAGCAGCATAAACTCAATATGGTACAATAAAAAAATAAATAAGTAAATAAAAAGTAGGTGTAGCAGTTTGATATTATTGATGAACTCCAAAAAGAAATATTGGATTATATTTGTAACCTGATCTTCTCCTCTGGGCATATTAGATTATACTGGATTCATAGGTTTACTTGATTAAGTAATCAGGTAGACCTCTTATGATAGTAGGGTGTTGAGTCCTCTTGGTGGGTGGGGACTCACAGATAAAAGACATGGCAAAGGACAGAGTTGAGGGGTTTTTGAGGTTGGAGTTTGATGCTGAAGCCTTAAGCTGGAGCCCCAGGAAAAGAGGAACCCAGGAAGCCTGAACCCTCACAGACGTCGGCAGCCATCTCGGTCCAACATGTGGAAATAGACTTTGGTGAGGGAAGTAAGTTAGGCTTTGTGGCCTGGTAACTGTAAGCTCCTATCCCAAATAAATACCCTTTATAAAAACCAACCAATTTCTGGTATTTTGCATCAGCACCTCTTTGGCTGACTAATACAATAGGTTTTAATGGAAGAGAGGGCCAAGAATGGTATAAGACTTACAAAGGTTAAATATTAGCAAAATGGCAGAAAAAAAGACCTGTGTTATCAGTAGTGATTTTAAAAGTAAATGGATGAAACTCTCCAGCCAAAAGGCAGAGATTGGCAGAATAGATAAAAAAGGCAAGCCCCAACGATTTGCTATCTATAAGACATTCACCTTAAAGTCAAAGATACAAGTAGGTTGGTGGTGAAAGAATGGGAAAAAATATACCATGCAAATAGTAGCCAAAAGTGAGGTAGGATAGCTATATTAATATTGGATAAAGTAGACTTTAAGTAATATGAGAGACAAAGATAGTCAGTATCTACTCATAAAGAGAACAATTCAACAGGATGACATAACAATTATAAATATATGTGCACCTAACAGCAAAGCTCCAAAATATATGAAACAAATACTGACAGATTTGAAGGGAGAAATTGATGGTTCTACACTAATAGTAGGAGACTTTAACACACCACTTGCAAAAATGAATAAAACATCTAGTCAGAAAATCAATAAGGAAGTACAGAACTTGAATGATACACTAAACCAACTAGACCTAACAGACATGTACAGAACACTGTATCCACTTTCTTCTTGAGTGCACATGGATCGTTCTCCAGGAGAGAGTATATGTTGGGTCACAAACAAGTCTCAATAGATTAAAAAGTACTGAAATCATACAAATGTATATTCTCTGACCATAACAGAATGGAGCTAGAAATCAGTAATGGGGAAAAAGAGAATATTCATGAATATGTGGAAACTAAATAACATACTCTTAAACAATCAATGGATTAAAAAGAAAAGTGAAATTAGGAAATATCTTGAGGTGAGAAAATGAAAATACAGCATACCAAAAATTATGGGATACAGCAAAGACAGTGTTGAGAGGGAAATTTATAGCTTTAATTGCTCACATTAAAAAAAGAATGACTTCGAGTGAGAGACCTAATCTCAAAACTGGAAGAACTAGAAAAAGAAGAGCAAACTAAACCCAAAGCAAGCAGAAGAAAGGAAAGAACAAAGATTAGAGCAGAGATAAATGAAATAGTAAACAAAAAACAATAGAATCAACAAAACCAAAAGTTGGTTCTTTGAAAACATCTACAAAATCAACAAACCTTTAGCTAGACTGACAAAGAGAGAATAAAATAACACAAATCAGAAATGAAAAGGAGACATTACTACTGACCCCTGCTGAAATACAAAGGACTGTCAGCAGATACGATGAACAACTGCATGCCAATAAATTAGATAACCTAGGTGAAATGGACAATTTCTTAAAAATGCAAACTACCTACATTGACTCAAGAATAAAGGGAAGCAGATGTGGCGCAACTGATAGAGTGTCCACCTACCATATAGGAGGTCCAGGGTTCGAACCCAGGGCCTCCTGGCACATGTGGTGAACTGGCCCATGCGCAAAGAGTGCCATGCCACACAGGGATGTCTTCCACATAGGGGTGCCCCATGTGCAAGGAGTGTGCCCCGTAATGAGAGCTGCCCCACACGGAAAGCACAGCCCACCCAGAAGTGGCACCACACACATGGAGAGCTGACGCAGCAAGATGATGCAAGAAAAAGAGACACAGATTCCCAGTGCCACCTGCACCTGATGAGAATGCAAGTGGACACAGAAGAACACACAGCGAATTGACACAGGAGAGCAGATGGGGGGGGGGGGGGAGAGAGAAATAAAATATATTTTCTTTAAAAAAAGAAAGATAGAAGGCCTAACCCGGGGTCTCACATGTGCATCTCACCCTGTAGCACACCCACAGTGCATGTCTCAGGTTGTGTACTTCTCATCTCTTTTCTAGTTTCTTAAATAAAAATGAAGAAGAAGAAATAGAAGATTTCAACAAACTAATAACTAGTAAAGAGATTGAATCAGTAATCAAAAACCTCCCAACGAAGAAAAGCCAGGACCAGATGGTTTCACAGGGGAATTCTACTAAACATTCCAAGAAGACTTAACTCCAATTCTGCTCAAATTCTTCAAAAAAATTGAAGAGGAAGGACCACTCCGTAACTCACTCCATAAAGCCAACATCACCCTCATACCAAAGGCAGATAAAGATACCACAAGAAAAGAAAACTACACACCAATATCTCGTGAATATGCACAGAAATTCTCAACAAAATACTAACAAACTGAATCCAATAACATATTAAAAGAATTATACATCATGATCAAGTGGGATTTACTCTGGGTATGCAAGGTTGGTTCAACATAATCAGATCAATTAATGTAATATACCACATTAACAGAATGAAGGAAAAAACCCACATGATTATCTCAGTGGATGCAGAAAAAACATTTGACAAAATACAGCATCCTTTCTTGATGGAAACACTTAGAACACTAGGGATAGTAGGAAACTTTCTCAACATGATAAAGGGCATATATGAAAAACCCACAGCTAACATCCTACTCAATGGTGAAAGACTGACAGCTTTCTCTCTAAGATCAGGAACAAGACAAGGATGCTCACTTTCAGTATTCCTATTCAACTTTGTACTGGAAGTTCTTGCCAGAGCAGTTAGACAAGAAAAAGAAATAAAAGGTATCCAAATTGGAAAGGCAGAAGTAAAGCTTTGCCTATTTGCCAATGATATGATCCTATATACAGAAAATCTTGAAAATCCACAACATAGCTCCTAGAGCTAATAAATGAATTCAGCAAAGTGGTGGGATAAAATATCAATGCCCATGCATCAGTAGTGTTTCTATGTACAAGTAATGCACAATCAGAACAAGAAATCAAGAAAAAAATTCTATTCACAATAGCAACTAAAAGAATATCTCAGAATAAATCTAACCAAGAATGTAAAGGATTTGTACACAGAAAACTACAAAGCATTGCTAAAAGAAATTAATAAAGACCTAAATAAATGGAAGGATATTCTGTGTTTATGGACTGAAAGACTAAATATCATTAAGATGCCAATCCTACCCAAAGCAATTTATAGATTCAATGCAATCCAAATCAAAAGTCCAACAAGCTTCTTTGCAGAAATGGAAAACCCAATCATGAAATGTATATGGGAAGGTAAGAGGCCCCAAATAGCTAATGCCATCTTGAAAAAAGAAGAATGAAATTGGAGGGCTCACAGTTCCCAATCTTAAAACGTACTATGAAGCCACAGTAATCAAAACAGCATCATACTGGCACAAGGACAGACATATAGATCAATGGAATAGACTTGAGAACTCAGAAATCAACCCTCACATTTATGGCCAACTGATTTTTGACCAAGTGGCAAAGACCACTCAAGTGGGAAAGAATAATCTCTTCAACAAACGGAGCTGGGGAAACTCAATCTCCACTTGAGATCATACCATATACATCGTACCATATACATCACACCGTATACATCACACCCATCATACCATATACATCACACCATATACATCACACCATATACATCACACCATATACATCACACCATATACATCACACCGTATACATCACACCGTATACATCACACCATATACATCACACCGTATACATCATACCGTATACATCATAGCATATACATCATACCATATACATCGTACCATATACAAAACTCAACTCAAAATGGATCAAAGACCTGAGTATAAGAGCTAGAAATATCAGACTCCCAGAAGATAACACAGGGAAGCATTTCCAGAACCTTTGTGTTACGCAATGGTTTCTTAGGTTTTATATCCAAAGCACACGTAACAAAAGAAAAATAGATAAATGGGACCTCATCAAGATTAAAAACTTTTAGTCCTCAAAGGACTTTCTCATGAAAGTGAAAAGACAGCATGCACAATGGGAGAAAATGTTTGGAAACCACATATCCAATAAAGGATTAATAACCAGTATAAATAAAGAAATCCTTCAACTTAACAACTAAAAGACAAACTACCCAATTAAAATGTGGGTATACAAATGGTATACAAATGGCCAGAAAACACATGAAAAGATGCTCCATCATTAGCCATCAGGGAAATGCAAATCAAAACCATAATGAGATACCACTTCGCAACCATTAGAATGGCTATTTTTTTAAAAATGGAAAACAAGCGTTAGAGAATATGAAGAGAAATATGAATGCTCATTCATTGCTGGTGGCAAGGTAAAATGTTGCAGCCACTGTGGAAGACAGTTTGGCAGTTTCTCAGAAAGCTAAGTATAGAACTACTGTGTGACCTGGCAATCCACTACTAAGTATATACCCAAAACATTGAAAGCAGAGGCCCAAACAGATAGACACCAATATTCATAGCAGTATTATTCACAACTGCCAAAAGATGGAAGCAACCCAAGTGTCCATCAGCTGATAAATGGGTAAATAAAATGTGGTATATACATACAATGGAATATTATTCAGCCCTAAAAAGGAATGAAGTCCTAATACATGCTACAGCATGGACGAACCCTGAAGACATCATGTTGAATGAAATAAGCCAGACACAAAAGGACAAATACTGTATGATTTCTCTGATTTGAAACAATTAGAACAAGCTCATAGAGTCAGAATCTAGAATATAGGTTACCGGGGGCAGGGTGGGCATAGAAAGTGGGAAATTAAGGCTTAAAACATACAGACTTTTTATTTGGAATGATGGAAATATTTTGGTAATGGATGGTGGTAATGGTAGCACAATATTGAGAACACAGTTAAGAGTACTGAAATATATATGATCGAAAGGGTAAATGGGAGATTTTCTATATGGTAACAGAGTAAATATTTTTTTAAAAAATCTATAGAACTACACTAACTAGTTTAACAGTGTACCCTAAGTTAAACCATGGACTTTAATTAATAGTACAATTATAAAAGTGTGCTATCATGAATCGTAACAAATATTCCACCAATGCAAGGTGTTCATGGTGGGTTAGTATATGGAAATCCTGTATTTTATGCTCAAGTGTTCTAATAGAGGAAAAAAATCAATTGATGTAGTTCATAGAATATAAGACAAAAGAAGTATGATAATCTGAGTATATGCAGAAAGAAGCACAAAGCACAAAAAATCAATATCCATTCAGGTTTTCAAAGACTTCAGGTGGAGTTAACCAAATTTTGTTTATTTAATACAGTAAAGTCATCACTGATTTTATTATTAACTATTTTGTTAAACTGTCAAGCAATTTGTGCTTTTCCGAATTAATGATGTTTGCTTATATGAAATTCCTAGATTTATGCCTGAAGTTTCCCACTGAAGTTGTTTTCATTATCATGTATTATTTATTCCCAGTAATGGTAAACTAGACTGCCTCCACCAAAAACAGACAATTAACTATAGGCTCAGAAGAATGAAATGAATGAGCATTTGAAGTGATACCTGCATGAAATATTGAATACTAGTGACCAAAAATGAGCTATCAATTATATACACATAAAACATTTTCTTAATCTGCTAGTAGGTGTGACAGTTGGATATATCTATGAATTCCAGAAAGAGATGTTGATTATATTTGTAAAGTGGTTTGCTTCTCTGGGTATGAAACCCTTTGATTGTGTTTTACATTGACTTGCTCAAATCAAGATTAGGGCTTTGATTCAACCCCGTCATTGGGGCATGCAGGGTTGAGTCCTCGCACTTTGGAGAGCTGTGTAAACAGACACCCTATCAAGTACATGGAAGTAGACACAGAAAAGATACACAGAGGAAGAAAGACAACTCCATAGACACGGCAGAGGCCCCAGGAAGAGAGAGGAGCCATTCGCCTGAGAGTCTGCAGTTGACTTTGTGAAGAAACCAGAGCAGCTGAGCTGGAGAGAAACGAGCCCTCCTGCTGAGATTGGAAGGAACTGTGACCACGGAGCCTCAGAGGAAGGAGGAAGGCTGAGCCCTCACAGACGTCACCCGCCATCTTGCTCCAACATGTGGCATCAGCCTTTGGGTGAGGAAGTACCTCTTATGGTACCTTGAGTTGGACTCTTTAGGACCTTGTGGCTATAAGCTTCTACCCCAAATAATACCCTTTATAAAAGCCAACAGAGGTACTTTGCATCAGCAAGCTCTGGCTGATGAATGCAGTGGCTACAGTCATAAATAAGTGAATAAATATTTATTAAACACTTAGGTGCTAGGTGCTCCAAGACCCCAGCAGTGCTTTCAAGGTGCCTAACCTAGTGACCAGGTCATGGACAGAAAAACAGTTATGACACTGAGTAGGAAGTGCTTTCCTGTAGTAGAAATATACACAAAGAGCAGTTGTGACGAGGATGAGAAACTAACTGATTCTGTTTGGAGGGACTGGGGTATTTTTCATTCTTGTAAACGATTCAAGCAAACGAATTTGCCAAGCAAACCTTCCCTAATCTCTTAAAGAAGAAAAATTAAGCCCTTAATGTCTTCTCAACATAGCAGTAGCACTATTCCCTTAACCTACAGCCGCATGAAAACCTTATGAATTTCACACACACAAAAATAGATTTTCCATTTTGAAAATAAAAGCAAAAGTATTCTTCAGAAATAGTTGAAGTTTTGATAATTGATAAAATTTATAGTCTATCCCTATCTGTCTCTATGTTTTATAGCTAATTAGGGTTGGAATACCTTTCTTTTGGGATGTATACATTTTTATAAGTAATTAACTGCAGTTACGCCAAACTATACAATGCAACAGGACACGTGATAGTACAAGACAGATCCGTTGCAGGGGCTGAGAAGTCAGTCCTGGGCTCTTAATTCTGACGCCGTGGAGTAGTGGGCAAGTTGGTTGAGTTCTTCTGTCCTCAGTTTCCTCTTCTGTAAACTAGGAGTGGTAATGATTATCTAGTAGGTTGTTGTGAAGGTCAAATGAGATAATGCATGAAAACGGTCACATATAGGGCTTGGCGCATGCAGGTGCTCACTGAGTGAAGCTGCTGTGATTATCATGACCCGGTGCTGCTGCTGCTGCTGACGGGATTTGTTTTATTGTTTTTGTTATTATTAAAGTGTTTTGGGAACAAAAATAATTAAATTTCTTCTTCTAGACTCCTCCAAAAGATGGCTTTGTGATTGCTGATATTCAGCCAGTTGCAAGCAGTTCTCCAGGGGAAAAGCAGTCTCCTCCATCAGCTTTTCAGTCCTCTTTAAAAAAGAAGCATAACAGAGGCGTGAAGGCACTCCCCCCGTGGCGCTCCGCTGACCGGCATCCTGCCGATATCATCCGTTTTAATTACCTGGACAACTGCGACCCCAGCACGCAGGCCTGGCGAGGGTAAGGAGCTCGGGGCCCTTCTCAACTCCTTTGCTTTTGGAAACAACTTTTCAGCGTACCAGTATGTGGAAAGATGAGAACTTCCTGTGAAATGAAGGAGCTTTCCAGTACATAGAGGCAAATCATAATTGAAAAGTAAAATTAACCATTATTAGTAAATCTGCCCTGTTCATTAAAATTTGTTTGTAGTTTGTAGCTGTAATGAGTTAATATTAGTTTCTTTTAATTTTTTTGTTGTTGACACTTAAAACATTTATAGCAGCTTTATTCACCATCACCAAACATGAGCACATCATCTTTGAAGAGAAAAATGTCTAACCAAACTGTGCTTCATGCAGACATGAAGGCTGGGCCACAGGGAATGCACTGTCCTGCCAACATAGATGGCGCTTCAGTTCATACTGCTGAGTGAGAGGAGGCCCCTGAGAAGAACACACAGAACTGGAAGCATGGTTACCTTTAGCCTGATGCTAGTAGCCCACCACTTCGGTTTTCTTTAAAAAAAAAAAAAAAAAATTTTTTTTTAAGATACTTAGATTACATAAATGTTACATAAGAAATGTAGGAGATTCCCCTATGCCCCACTCCCTACCCCTCCCACACTTTCCCACATTAACAGCATCCTTCACTAGTGTGGTACATTTGTTACAATTGATGCATCCATTTTGAAGCATTGCCACTAAGTGTGGATTATAGTTTACATTATAATTTAAACTCTCTCCCTCACAATTTTGTAACTTATGACAAGATATATAATGGCCTGTATCTGTTATTGCAAAGTCATGCAGGACAATTCCAATGTCCTGAAAATGCCCCCATTTTATACCTGTTTTTCTCCTCTCCCTTCCCCCAGAACCTCCAGTGGCCACTGCCTCCACATCAATGATAAAATTCTTCCATTGCTAGAATAACAATAAGTGTATAGTAGAATAACATTAAGTCTACTCTAGTCCATTGTTCATTCCACAATCCTGAGGACTCTGGGATGGTGATGCCCACTCCACCTCTAATTGAGAGGTGGCTTAAATCCCATGGGGCAGATGGATGGGACTATCTGCTTGCAGTTGCAGACAATCTCTGCTCCTTGGAATGGCCATTGTCCATCACCATTTCCTTGTTAGTTTTCCTGGGTGAGACCAAGGAACTGGAAAGTAGGTGCTGCAACTCATTTGAGATTCAGGGCCCAGCTGCCACATGGAAAGTCCAAAGATTTAAGTCTCTTGGACAAAAACCTATCAACTCTAGTACTAACTATTAGTTCAAGTAGAAGGGACAAAAGAGCCATATGTAGGGAAACCACAAGTGAGTCTAACTCTGTCATATTGGTAACATAAATTCCAAAATAGGGCCCACTGGCAGGGTACCAAACTCCTGAGTTGTCAGCCCTGCCTATAGTATCTGGATGTCTCCAGAGCCCTCAGGAGCCCCTCTATTTGAAGTAATATTTACTGTGATGGTCAATGAGTTCCTACTGAAACAAGCAGAAGTGTAACCTCTGGAATAACTTCCTGACTCACTTTGAAGTCTCTTAGCCATATAAACTCATCTGTCCTCACCCTTTCCCCCTTTCGGACAAGGTCTTTTTCCAGATGCATTGCTAGTTGGTGCTTGGTAGTAATCCCTCGGTGCCAAGGAGGCTCATCCCCAGGAGTTATGTTCCATGCTGGGGGGAAGGTAATGCATTTATATGCTGAGTTTGGCTTAGAGAGTGGCCACATTTGAACGACAATGAAGCTCTCAGGAGATAACTCTTAGGCAACCTATAATACTAGGCTAAGTTTCAATTTCAAAAGAAAAGATCCATAAGGACAGTCATCAATATCCAGGGCCCGGTGCAAAGGTCTGTCTTCCTTCACTAGGAACTGCCCTTGCACTTGGGAGAGTCTTGCTGTCCTGTTAGAGAATGTAGTAGAACTGCCCAGGATGGGAATTCAATATTCTTTCGGTTATTGTGTAGATTTCCACCCACATTGACAACGCCCGATGAACTTTTTTTTGTTTGTTTTAAATTTCTCCCCACTGACTAATTATTTGAACTTGCGATGTGCTGTGTCTTTAGGAGGCACCGAGACCTGAACCTGGGACCTCCGATGGGGGAAGGAGGCACTTAATCACTTGAGCCACTTGTGCTCCCTGCTTAGTTGTGTCTCTCATTGTTTTTTCTTCTTGTGTTTCTCATTGCATCATCTCGTTGCATCAACTTGTCACACCTGCCCATCATGCCAGCTTCATGTCTTCTTTAGGAGGCACTGGGAACTGAACCACGGACCTCCCATGTGGTAGGCAGGAGCTCAGCCACCTGAGCCACATCCGCTTACCCCGTGAACACCTGAACTCCTTCTTATGCCTTAGAGGCATGCCCCAGGGGAATCTCCTCCCATGCCCCTCACCACTGACACCCCGCAGCAACCATCACCCTGCTGCGATCCAAAACTTCTTCAAAAATGAAGCCAGCAAAATAACCAAATAAAATTAATAGTGACAGTTTTAAAAATGGCAAAATACAAAAAATCAAAAAGAATTTGAATAAGAAAATAAAAATAATTAATTTTGGCATTACATCTTTCATGTAAGATCTGTCGTTTTGTATGTACAGTGACATTTTCTTCCATTTACTCCCCCAGTGTCTTTTTTTTTTTTCTTTTCATTTTATCTTCAAAGAAGCTTTAGAATACAGAAAAGTCGCACAGAGGATACAGGAGATTCCCATATACCCAACGCCCTCCCCCTTCCCCCTTCCCTTGTTAATAACATTTACATGTGGATGGTACATTTGTTACAATTGATGTACAAGTATTGAAGCATCACTACTAACCATGGGCTGTAATTTACATTATGGTTTACATTTTGGACCATTCACTTTAATAAACTCTGACGAAATTTAGCATGGCCTGTTTCCATCCTTGCTAGATCATGTAGAACAATTCCAGTGCCCCCAAATGCCCATGGTCCATCTACTCTCTTCCTCCCTCCCCCTCTCCTCAGGACCCACGGCAGCCGCCAAGCTTCACTGCATGAGAAACAAGGTTCATAGTTTCTTCTTTTAATATTTTAATACCTCTGATTCCAGTCCAACCTGACAGGGCTCATCTTGGCCTCTCCCCTTTCCATTATTTGTATCCCCTCTCCAACAGCAAGAAACCTGGCTCTCATTATGCTACTTATTATATACTATATTACTGTATGGTATTACATACTTATTTGCTCAGTCCTAGAACACAAAAAGGTCGTGTCACTGTTTTAGCTCACAGCACTGTCAACACTTCTATGACTACAACTTGGTGTTTGTTCGTTATTCTTTGCACCTTTAGTCGAGGGTATGTAGTTGTGGTGATGGAATTGGGACCCAGCGTGGGCTGTTCTCGCTCTGGGCGTGGACCCTTGTAAGGAGGATCTCAAGATGCTGCTTCAGTCTAGGTGTGACCCCGGCTCAGGAGCAGCGTGACGTTCAGACAGAGCGAGGCCCAGGTAGCCGTCAGGAGCCAGGTGCCAGCAGAGCCCAGAGAGAGGAGACACAGCCACATGCAGCGCTGCGAGACGGGACAGCGCTGGCCCAGTACACCACGGCCCTCAGGACTGAGCCTCCAAACCGTGAGCCGACGGGTCCTGTTGCGTCGACCTGTCGTGGGGCATTTGTTTTAGCAGCTGGGAGTTTTCATACCAGAAAGTGGGAATTACGACTCCAAAAGCCTGGAATGTGGAAAGGACTCTGTATTGGTTTTTGAGGAGCGGCTGGGATGACAGTGAGGTGCTCGGTAGAAAAAGCCTTGAGCGCTTTGAGGAGACGGTTGGCAGAAATACGGGCAGTAAAGGGGTGTCGACGAGGCCTTCGGAGGAAAGGATGAATGTATTACTGGAAACTGGAGGGCGGGATCCTGGCTATAAAGGGCAGTGACCTTGGCAGAACTGTGCTCTGATGTCGGGTCGAAAGTGGAACTTGTAAATGATGAACTTGAGTATTTAGCTGAGGCGATTTCCAAGCTACGTGTGGCTTCTCCTTGCAGCTTACAGTAAAATGCGAGAGGAAAGGGATAAACCAGGAATTAAACTCTTAAGCACGAAGTAACCAGCAGTCGGGGATTTTGACATTTCGGCCTGTCCAGAGGGTGAGCTGAGGCTGGGCCCGGGGCGACGCGGCTTTCGGGATGGAGTCCCCAGAGGTCAGGGCTACGCGAGGGCTTAAGGGAACGAGCTTTGCTGCCGAGGGCGAGGCTGCAGACGCTCCGTCAGCCCCTGCAGGGAGGTCAGGCCTGGAAACGCGGCCTTCCGGAAGGGTGGAAAGTTCTCTTGTCCCGTGGCTTTGGCCCACTCGAACTGCTCACAGAGCTGACGGGGTTCACGCAGGAATTGATGGACATCAGCGATGCGTGGAAGGGACGGAGACGGGACCGGCTGAAGGAGCGACTTCCGGGCATGGAAACCAGTGTGGGCCAGAGAGATCTCAGGCCAAGAGAGTGACCCACGGACGTGGGGAGTGGGCAGGGGTTGCCCCCTGACCAGGGAGGTGCCACCCCGTGTTGAGGGAGCGCCCGCCACTGCGCCAGCGCTGGGCAGGAGTGAAGCTGTTGCTCCCTTAGGCCTGCAGGACGAAGTGCTGAGCTATAGAAACTCCCAGAGCCTGAAGCTAGTGGAGCTTGCTCTGCTGGTTTGGGGGCTTGGGTGGGACCCGTGACCCTGTTCTCCTTCCTGTTTCTGCCTTCTGGAATGGAAGTGCTTATCCTATGCCTGTCCCTCCATTGTACCTTGGAAGCAGATAGCTCATTTTCTAGATTTCACAGAGAAATTTTACTCTAGGACAGACAGACCACACCCACAACCGATTTTGCTGAGACTTTGTACTAGCACTAATCCCAGATGCCTGAAGGCTTTTGGGATGCTGTGATGGAATGAATGTGCTTTGCAAGTGGAAGAACTTGTCTTTTGGGTCTCCAGAGGGCAGATTGCACTGAACTAAACTGTGGACCCGGGTTTGGAGCGTGTGTCTTGGCCTGAATTATGGAAACATTGTAAATAAGATCTTTCAAGGTGGTACTTCAGGGAGGCGGATGTGGCTCAGGTGATTGGGCTTCTGCCTACATACGGAGGACCCCGGTTCAATCCCTGGGGCTTCCTGGTTTAAAAAAAAAAATGTGCCTGTGTGGCGAGCCGAGAGCCCACTTGAATGCCCATGAACTGAGCCAGTGCCCACGCGGTGAGCACCCGCACAAGTGCCCACGTGGCGAGCCAAGTGCCTGCACAGCAAGCCAAGTGCCCACAGTGAGCCAGTGCCTGCGCAACTGAGTCACGCAGCAAGATGATGACAAAACAAAAAGAGAGACAAAGAGGAGAGTCAAGGCGAGGTGCAGCAGAGACCAGGAACTGAGGTGGCGCAGGTGACACCACATTAGAGGTGCCCAGGATCTAATCCTGGTGAATTCTAGAGGAGAAAAAAAAAAAAGAAATAAATACAGGAGATCACACGGTGAATGGACTCAGCAAAAAACAGCAGGGCAGGGGGAGGGGGGAAATTAAATAGATAAATAAATCTATAAATAAATAAAAAGATGTTGCTTCCATCAAGGCGTGGCCCAGTTGGATCTGGCTGTGCTTAACCTGGGTCGTTGGAGTCCTTTATGGCAGAATGAAATTCAGATACAGAGGACTAGGAGCCCGGGCGCCGCCAGCGGGCGGCAGTGGCTAGAAGCAGGAGAGGAAAGGCGGGGCCTCTCCGCGCGTCTCCGGCGGAAAGGCCGAGGAGGAGCCGAGGACGCGGGCGCAGCGAGGCCAGGCTCAGGGCGCAGCCCCGCCCGCCGCCTCCCCGCGCGCCTTCCGCGGCCGGGACCCGTGGACCGGGGCGTTCCTGCTGTCAGCCCGCCGCGTGGTGTGGGTTAGCAGCCAGGAGGCCAGTGCAGCGCTCACAGCACTGTTCCTACGCTGCACGGGTTGTTTTTCTTTTCCAGTACCTCCTTCAGTGTGGTTATAATCCATACGTCTAAAATTGAAACAATAGTGTACGAAAGGCTTACAGAAAGCATACTCAGAGAGGGTCGCTCCCCACCCCTCTCCCACACCCCGCGCCCACCATCCTTTCCACCCTGTTCCTGGTAACAAATCTCATTAGCTTCCGACTTGTCCTTCCAGGGTTTCTTTTTCACGAAGGTACATCAAGATAACATGTTTCATCTATTTGATTGGCAAAAATTTTTAAGTTAACAATATATTCTGTTGATGAAACTGTGGGGAAACAGACACTCTCGTACATTGCTGATGGGAATGCAAACTGGCATGAATCTTTTGGAAGGGAATTTGACAAGATCTAACCAAAAAAATACATGTCACCTTTTGACCCGACAATCCCACTCCAAAAATCAACCTTGAAAATACCAAAAAAATACGTTATCTGCGCAAGTTTTTTTCATATTATAAACTTTATTTTTAAAGATTACAGAAAAGTTACATGGAAAGTATAAAGGATTCCCATATCCCGCCTTCCCCCTCCCACCGCTTCCCCTATTAATGACTTCTTATGATAATGTGGCACATTTGTTACAATCGATGGGTAAATAGTGAAGCATTGCCACTAACCAAGGTCTATAGTTTACATGGTGGTTTACACAATTCCAATGCCCTAGAGATGCACCATATTCTGTTTATTATTCCCTCCGCCTCTCCTCAGAACCTCTGTAACCACTATCTTTATATCAATGTTACATGTTCTTGGAAACAACCTAGTTTCATGCATAAGGGTAGCTGGATCAACTGTGGTACATCCACACAACAGAGTCCTAAGCATATGTAAACACAGAGTTTGAGAGCGAGTCAGGTTGGTGACAGAAAAGCCAAGAGACAGAGCAAAGAGTAAATAAGTGAAATGGACCAACTCTGAAGCTCACTGCATTGATGCAGAGCTGTCACCAGGCATCATTTTATGTGCGGCCAGCCATCTTCACTGGGCTGTGGATACCTGGGAGCTGAGAGACTGGGGTGGACTCTTAAAGGGACCAGATTTATAGAGTGTGTGTTTGTGCATCTAGAGAGGCAAAGCAAATACAGGAAAATACCATCATTTGTGGAGTCTAGATGGAGAGTATATGGTCATCATTGCACTAGTAAAATTTTCTGTATATTTGATATTCCTGGATGCTGACATTTCTTCAAATTCTAACTTAATGGCTGCCCATTTTTCCTGTTTGATCAAGTTAGATGGTCGAGAGTAAAAGATACATAGATAAAACCTATTTTATGAGAATCTGGTGCTGAAATAACACTAAATGCTATTTGAAGTCCATCTTATCAAAGTGGAGAGTACCTTGCCTCCAGAAGTAGAATTAATGAGGAAGGCAGTGATAGATTCCTTGGGATGTCTCAGTTCTCAGAGGCACAGGCAAGACAAGAAGGCAACTGCAGCTGCCTCCAGAGATAGAGAGAAGAGACAGGGTGATTACGCCTTAGAGGAAGGAAAAAATTTAGCAAAATCTTTGAATTTGAGGGAAATTCTCAGGGTACCAAGTATCACTTCAAAGATTATTTGCTACTTGCAAAGATAAAAACATACCTTTATAGTTGAGAGGTCTGCAGTCCCCAATTTAATGAGCAATAAAACTGAGCATCACCAATAGAGGGAAAACCTGACAGTCTTTGTCATTATGAGATGCAATATGAAATATACAATTTCTTTTTTGTTTTGTTTCCTAGAAATTAGTTTTTTTAAAACTTTTTGTTTTGAAATTCAGACTTACAGTACTCTTGAAAAAATAATATACACAAATACAGAGGATTCAGTATAGCCCTACCCAGATACCCAAATGAAATAGTTTCTTACTGAGAATCTTTAACCTGAATCTAATGAAATCTCTAGACTTAACTTGCTGTTTCTACAAGGATAGGTAATCAAAGGAGCAAGGAAGTGAAACCATGAGGAAACTGTCAGACAAAACCAGATTGTGGTACTTTACATGTAATAACTGTCCTGTATTCTTCAAAAAGTTGAAGATTGGTGATTGGGGGCTGCTGTAGACCTAAGAGGCACAACAACCAGTGCCGTCTGAATCTAGGTGGACTCTGGTTCAAAAAGAAATCCTATAGGGAAGCAGATGTGGCTCAAGCAGTTGGGCGCCCCCCTACCACATGGGAGGTCCCAGGTTCAGTTCCCGGTGCCTCCTGAAGAAGACGAGCGAGACAGTGAGCTGGGCAGCGGCTGTGGCTCAACCAGTTGGGCTCCTGTCTACCATATGGGAGGCCCTGGGTTCGTGTCCCAAGACCTCCTTGTGAAGGTAGGCTGGCCCGTGTGCCACAGAGAGCTGACAGCACATGCGCCATGGAGAGCTGGCACAGCAAGATGACACACCAAAAGGGAGACAAGCAGATAGAGAAAAAACGTGCAGAGAATGGATACAGAGAAGAGACAGCAAAGAAAGGAACAAGCCACGGGAGTGGGGGAGGGGGAGGGATAAATAAATAAAATAAATCTTAGGAAAAAAAAAAGACTGAGCTGCTGCAATGGGCTGGCGTGGCAAGCTGACACAACAAGATGACACAATGAGATGATGCAATGAAGAGACACGAGGAGGAAACACAGTGGGAAACATAAGTGGGGAGCAAATGTGGCTCAAGCAATTGGGCATCTCCCTCCCACATGGGAGGTCCCAGGTTCAGTTCCTGGTGCCTCCTAAAAAGAAGAGGAGATAACACAGATACAGAGAGCAGATAGCAAGCACAAACAACAAGGGTGGGGGTGGGGAATAACTAAATCTTTTTTTTAAAAAAATACTATAAATATAGGACATTCTTGTGATGATTGTAGAAATTTGAGTATGTCCTGGGTGTTAGATGGTATTAAAGAAGTATCATTCATTTTTTTTTTTTTTTTTTTAAAGATTTATTTATTTAATTTCCCCCCCTCCCCTGGTTGTCTGTTCTCGGTGTCTATTTGCTGCGTCTTGTTTCTTTGTCCGCTTCTGTTGTCGACAGCGGCACGGGAAGTGTGGGCGGCGCCATTCCTGGGCAGGCTGCTCTTTCTTTTCACGCTGGGCGGCTCTCCTCACGGGCGCACTCCTTGCGCGTGGGGCTCCCCCACGCGGGGGACACCCTTGCGTGGCACGGCACTCCTTGCGCGCATCAGCGCTGCGCATGGCCAGCTCCACACGGGTCAAGGAGGCCCGGGGTTTGAACCGCGGACCTCCCATATGGTAGACGGACGCCCTAACCACTGGGCCAAAGTCCGTTTCCCTCATTCATTTTCTAAGTTCTGATGATCCTAGTGTGGAGAGTAGCCTTATCTTAGAAGATGCATATTGAAGCATTTAGGGGTGAAGTGTCATCATGTCTGCAGCTTACTTTCGTATGGCCCAGCACCTCCAATATATATGGTGTGAGTACATAGAGATGTATGTATGTGTGTATATAGAGATAAAACAAATACTTATGTATATATGTATGCATGTATAGGTATGTATATATATAAAGAGAAAAAAAATAGCAAAATGTTATCAACTTGAATCTAGATGGAGAGTATATATGTAACCACAACACTATTCTTTCAACTTTTCTGTATATTTGAAATGTCTCATTATTAAAATTTGGGGGAAATTTTTGAAAATTAAGCAGTAAGGAATATTTGGACAAAGGTATTTTTTAATAAAACTTTTTATAATGGTAATTCATGAATACAAAAGTAGAAGAGTAAAATGAACCCCTCACAACCATCACCCAGCAGCAACAGTTTTCAACACATGACCAATCTTGTTTCATTTATATCCCTACTCAGATTGCTAGATTGCCCTTCCTCTGAATTATTCTTTTTTTTTAAAGATTTATTTTTTCTCCCCTCCCCCCTTCATTGTTTGCACTTGCTGTCTGCTCTCTGTGTCTGTTCATTGTGTGCTTGTCTTCTTTTTAGGAGGCACCAGGAACTGAGCCTGGGACCTCCCATGTGGGAGAGAGGCACCTAATCGCTGGAGCTATGCCCGCTCCCTGATTGTCTCTCTCATTGTGTTTCCTCTTTGTGTCTCCTTTTTGTGTCATCTCATTGCATCATCTTGTTGCATCAGCTCACCATGCCAGCCTGTCATGTCAGCTTGCTGTCTTGCTCATCATCTTTGGGAGACACTGGGAACCAAACCTGGGACCTCCCATGTGGTAGGCAGGTGCCCAACTGCGTGAACCACATCCACTTCCCTGAATTATTCTTGAAGCAAATCAAATGTCATATTATTTCATTCATAATTATGTCATGGTATATCCTTTTTTTTTTAAGATTTATTTTTTTAATTTATTTCTCTCCCCTTCCCCCGACCCCCAGTTGTCTGCTCTCTGTGCCCATTCACTGTGTATTCTACTGTGTCTGCTTGTATTCTTGTCAGTGGCACTGGGAAACTGCATCTCTTTTTTTTACGTCATCTTGCTGTGTCAGCTCTCCATGTGTGCAGCGCCACTCCTGAGCAGGCTGCACTTTTCTTGCACAGGGTGGCTCTTCTTACGGGGTGCACTCCTTGCTCATGGGGCTTCCCTATGCGTGGGACACCCCTGTGTGGCACAGCACTTCTTGGCGCGCATCAGCACTGCACATGGGCCAGCTCATCACATGGGTCAGGAGGCCCTGGGTTTGAACCCTGGACCTCCCATGTGGTAGGTGGATGCTCTATCAGTTGAGCCAAATCTGCTTCCTGTTACATCCTTTAAAAACAAGGATTCAGGGAAGCAGACTTGGCCCAGTGATTAGGGCATCCGCCTACCACATGGGAGGTCCGTGGTTCAAACACCAGGCCTCCGTGACCTGTGTGGAGCTGGCCCACGTGCAGTGCTGATGCACACAAGGAGTGCCATGACACACAGGGGTGTCCCTGCGTAGGGGAGCCCCATGCACAAGGAGTGTGCCCCATAAGGAGAGCTGCCCAGCACGAAAAAAGTGCAGCCTGCCAGGAGTGGTGCCGCACACACAGAGAGCTGATGCAAGATGATGCAACAAAAAGAAACACAGATTCCCATGCTGCTGACAACAGCAGAAAGCAGACAAAAAGAAGAACATGCAGCAAATGGACACAGAGAACAGACAACTGGGGCTGGGGGGGGGGGGAAGGGGAGAGAAATAAATAAAATCTTTAAAAAACAAAACAAAACCCAAACAAACAAGGATTCATTCTAACATTGTAACAGTGCCACTATCACATCTAAAACAATTAAAATGATTCTTTAACATGAACAGCTATCATGTTAGTTTTCAGATTTCCTTGAATGTCACATACGTGTTTTGATTTTTTTTTTAATAACTGGTTTGTTTAATGAGGTTCCAAATAAGGTTTACATATTGCATTTGGTCAATATATCACTTAAACTTTTTTTCCCTACAAAAGTTTATTCATAAATATACAAGAGGCACCAAGACAAAACCTCACACTAGCTGCAGGTGGCCGCATATGTTCTAGCAGGAAATGTAGACGTTTAAACAGGAGCGAATCCAAGAGTCACCATGGCCTCAGGCACAAGCAGCTTTTTGCTAGATTTCTTGATTCCGCTGGTGGCCAGAGGTGCTTCTGCACAGCGTTCACTTTAACTCCTCGAATTTCTTCCGTTCTTCTTTTTCTCTCTGCTTCAAAGCCTGATCTTCGTGTCCATTTCCTAGGCCTGCTTCTTGGGCTGCCCTAGTGGCTTCCTACTGCCTTCACAGCTGGACAAGCAGTGGCGGCCCCTCTCCGATCCTCCCACGTAAGCCTTCTTTAATCCAGAGCTTCCCCCTCCACATAATTCTGTAGGATTTTCACATTCTGGATTTTGCTGATTGACCCTCAGCATGCACTTCCGGATGTTCCTGCGTCCTGTGCTTGCCGCTCTGGTCGTCAGCTCTAGGGCCTTAGTGTGTAATGAAGGGGTTGTGCTGCCATCGCGAGGGACGTCTTTTTCTAAGAAGGACCAGACAGTAAATATTTTCAGCTTTGCAGGCTGTGTGGTCTTTGGTGCATCTACGCAACTCGACCATTTCCGTGCAAAAACAGCCATAGACAGTATGCAAAAAAAATGTGTGATTGTGTTCCACTAAAACTTTGTGTACAGAGCAGGCATTAGGCCAGTATTAGGGTTCTCCAGAGAAATAGAACTGACAAGATATGGACACATGTATGTTTGTAAATGTGAGATTTATTATAGGATTGACTCAAGCAACCATGGAGTTTGGCAAGTCTGAATTCCACAGGGCAGGCCCCAAGTTGGGAACTCCAATGAAGATTTAGATGATTTCCCCAGAAGCTGGCTAGCTGAGGTAGAGGGAGAAATTCTTGCTGGCTGTTAAAATCATCAGTTTCCCTTTAAGGCCTTCAGCTGAGCTGAGATTGCTGAAGGTGGTCTCCTTTGTTGATTATACATGTAATCAGCCACTGAGGCAATCAACTGACTAATGACTTAAATCCATGGACTACCCTCACAGGAACATTCAGGCCAGGGCTTGCTTGACCAAACAGCTAGAGACCACAGTCTACCAAGCTGACACGAGGATCATTCTTCTCTGTGCGGCAAGGCCACCAACTCAATAGACAGGATCATTTGTTTCATTTTGCTTTTACATTTTAAGGATTTTCTCCTCATTTTATAATTTGGGAAAAAATTAGATGATCTTAAACTCAAATATATAAAATAAGGAATATTTAGAAAAGTCTGACTTCTATACCTGTTCCTGATCGGGATACATGGTAATACTATTGATTGATAACGACTTTCCAATAGTTTATGACTACTTCCTCCATTTTAAAGAATATAAACAAACATCCATATATTTTATAACTCTGTTCTGAAATAAATGGTAGAACACAATACATACTACTTTCTTTTCTCACTTACAATATACCACGGAGATCACCTTACAATCACTTAGAAATATTCTTCATTCCTTTGTATAGCCCATAGTATTCCACCATGTGGATGTGCCAGTTTATTCAGTCAGTTCTATATTTTGAGAAAATCTATACGCATGGCTATTTGGGATGTTTCCAATTAAGTAAACACAATCTTTTAAATCATAGGAACAGGAAAGTGGACTTGGCCCAGTGGTTAGGGCGTCCACCTACCACATGGGAGGTCCGTGGTTCAAACCCCAGGCCTCCTTGACCCATGTGGAGCTGCCCTGTGCGCAGTGCTGATGTGCACAAGAAGTGCGTGTCCCCTGCATAGGGGAGCCCCATGCCCAAGGAGTGCTTCCCGAAAGGAGAGCCGCCCAGCGTGAAAGAAAGTTCAGCCTGCCCAGGAATGACGCTGCACACACGGAGAGCTGACACAACAAGATGACACAACAAAAAGAAACAGATTCCCCGTGCCGTTGATAAGGATAGAAGTGGTCATAGAAGAACACACAGCAAATGGACACAGAGAGCAGACAACAGTCAGGGGGGGGGGGGAGGTTGGAGGGGAAGGGGAGAGAAATAAATTAATCTTTTAAAAAAATAAATCATAGGAACAACAAAATCAGACAAATAGCTCTGCAAGTCACCAAAGTTTTTAAAATTCCAATTTATAATTTTCCAATGCTTTTCACTTTACAGAAGAAGAAATGAAATGACCCCAGATTTCAGCCGAAAGTCACAAAATAAGAAAAATAAGTTACAGGACAGATCTAAGCTAAGAAAAGCACAGTCACTGGTAAGTATTGCTTAAAACAGATTCACCACCATAATATTGACGAAAGTCTCTGGATCTCAAGACCTATCTGCAAAACTGAACTTGCTTTTTTAATCAGAATTGTCAGGTGGTGGTTTAAATCCTGGTCTTTGACACTGACGGATCAGCTGTGTGGTCCATCTGGGCCTTTTTTCTCGACTTTTAAAAAAATTTTTGAAAGCTATGAAAGAATATATACTATAAAG
Source organism: Dasypus novemcinctus (assembly GCF_030445035.2). Taxonomy (NCBI): domain Eukaryota; kingdom Metazoa; phylum Chordata; class Mammalia; order Cingulata; family Dasypodidae; genus Dasypus; species Dasypus novemcinctus. The sequence continues at coordinate 62,376,291 of NC_080697.1, forward strand.
GGCATTTTATTTTCCTTGGCTCTTCTGCTGTGGTTCCTTTTTGTTTATGCAGGGCAGGCTCCCATCACCTAAGAAGGTTCTTCTGATAACTTTCTTGCTGCCAGCAGAGCATGATTATAAAAGTGCATTTAAAATAATTTCAGAAAAATGAATAACTCTTCTTTCCTTAATGAAGAAAATAGCTAATTGTCTAATCAAGTGAGTAACTGTGGCTGGGAAGCATTACCATCTCGTAGCAGTTTCCCACTGGTGGTTTGTTCCCAAATGCACCCTTTCAGCTCAGCCGAGATGCTCTGGGGCAAAGGAGAGGGAGACGCAGGGAGTAAAGAGTTTGCACTAATAGAAAGGATTTCCCTAAGAGCCGAGGGTGCACCCTCGGGAAAATATAGAAAGGATGTCACTTGGGAGAGGAAGAGGTATGTATTCATTAACAACACTTTTATAGTTCTTTAAAGCCCTATTACTTTCAGTTTAAATATATTTTCAAGTATTATGTTAAAAAAAAAAAAAGAGATATGGGCTTCTTAGAATAGGACAGTCTGTCTTCTGAGGGACCAGTTTTGTTGAGGCTTATGACAGGCATTTGTGCAGCTGCACGAGGGAATGGAATGCTTAGAGCAAGGCAGTAAAATTGTCAGTGAAACCACTGATTGAGAAAAATAGCTCTGTGAGATTCATCACGTGGACCGTTATGGCATGCTTCCACCTGGCTTCCTCACCCCACGAGGCTAGGAGTGGAAGAGAATTCCAGGGAGGACTGGGAATTTGAAGGGCAATAAAAGTTGATGGTGATGTATACTTACAAATTATCAGCACAGTTGAAAAACTTCTCCTGCTTAAAAAACAAATTCAAAGCTCAAACAGAAGTCATTCCCATGACTTTTAAAAACTAATTAATTTATTTTTAATTGTGGTAAAATATGCATTACATAAAAATAATAACCATTGTAAGTGACCAGTTGTCATTAAGTACATTGACAATACTGTGTAACTTTTCACCAATGTCTATTTCTAGACTGTTTTCATCATTCCAAATCAAAACTCACGTTTAGCAATGACTCCCACTATTCTGTTTTCTGTCTTACGAATGTGCCTCTGTGTATTTTTTTGTTATTTTCTTAGTGGTCACCTTTGTAATTACGATTAACATCTTAAACTATAACAGTCTCATTTGACGAGTACAAACCTAGTTCCCAGTACACAAGCTCCCACTCCTGGGTATCCCCATCCTCCCCCTTTACATTGTTACTCTCAAGTTACATCTTTATGCTTTATATGTCCCTTAACATAGATTCAGGATGTCATTTTACACATTTGCCTGTTACGTCATCTAGGGTGGGAAACAGGAATTACAAACCAAAAGTGCAATAATACAGGATTTTATATTTAACTAGGTAGTTACCTTTACCAGTGTTTTTCATTTCTTCTCTGGCTTTGAGTTACTGTCTTTTTTTTTTTTTAAGATTTATTTTCCTTTATTTCTCCCCACCCCCCATTGTTTGCATTTTTGTCCACTGTGTGCTGGTCTTCTTTTTACAGGAGGAACTGGGCAACGAACCTGGTACCTCCCATGTGGGAGGAAGGCACCCAGTCGCTTGAGCCACCTCCGCTCCCTGCTTTGTCGTCTTTCTCACTATGTTTTCCTCTGTGTGTCTCTTGTTGCATCATCTTGTTGCATCAGCACGCCTCACCAGTCCATCACATCAGCTTGCTGTCTTGCTCACCTTCTTTAGGAGGCACTGGGATCCAAACCCAGACTTCCCATGTGGTAGGTGGGAGCTCAATCACTTGAGCCACATCTGCTTCCCTCTAGTGTTTTTTTATTTCAGCCTGAAAGACTCCTGTATTAGTCAGTCAAAGAGGTGCTGATGCAAAGTACCAGAAATCTGTTGGTTCTTATAAAGGGTATTTATTTGGGGTAAAAGCTTAGAGTCACAAGGCCCTAGAGAGTCCAACTCAAGGTACCATAAGAGGTACTTTCCCACCCAAACTCTGTTGCCATGTGTTGACGCAAGCTGGTGGGCAATGTCTGGAGGGTTCAGCCTGCCTCTTCCCTCTTAAGGCTCTTTGGGCCCAGCTTCTTCTCATCTTAGCTGTAGGCTGGAATAGGAAGGCTTGCTTCTTCCCAGGCTCAGCTGCTCTGGTGTCTTCACAAGGTCAGCCGTAAACTACCAGGCAAATGGCTCCTTTCTCTTCCCTGGGCTGTAGGAGCCTCTTCCATGTCTATGGAGCTCTCTCTCTTTTCTTCTGCTTCTTCTGTATCCTTGATTAAGCATCCACTTACATAGCCCACCAAGGGGGTGGGGACTCAACTCTGAGTCGCCCTAATGACAAGGTCTAATCAAAGCCCTAATCTTGATTTAATAAAGTAAAAGTGAAACCTCTGAATTTAATACAATCAAAGGGGTATTGGGAATCAGATGTCGCTCAAGCAATTGGTCGCATCTACCATATGGGAGGTCCAGGGTTCAGTTCCCAGGGCCTCCTGGTGAAGGCAAGCTGGCCTGCATGGTGAGCTGGCCCAAGCAGAGAGCTGGCACAGCAAGATGACACAAAAAAAAAGAGACACAGAGGAAAGACAATAAGAGATGCAGCAGATCAGGGAGCTGAGGTACACAAGAGATTGCGTGCCTCTCTCCCACTCCAGAAGATTCCAGGATCAGTTCCCAATTGCCCCTAAAAAGAAGACAAGCAGACACAGAGGAATGTGCAATGAATGGACAGAGAGAGCAGACAATGGTGGGGGGGGGGAGGGATAAATTTTCAGGGACCAGTTTACGAACATAATCAGTATCTCTTTTTGGAATCATAAATTATATCAAACTGCCAAAACTCCCTTTAGCATTTCTTGTAGAGCAGTTCTTCTGGTAACAAACTCAGCTTTTGATTATCATTTTCAAAAGATAATTTTGCCGGATATGTAGTTTCTTAGTTGACAGGTTTTTCTTTGAGGACTTTAACTATGCCAGCCCACTGTCTCCTGGCTGCCCCGACACATCTGCTGTTATTCTTATTAGGGACCCCTTGTATGTGACAAGTCACCTCTCTCTCGCTGCTTTCCAATCCTCTTTGTCTTTGACAATTTCACTATAATGTGTCTTGGTGTTGATCTCTTAAAGTCTATCCTGCGTAGAGTTTGTTGCGCTTCCTGGGTGTGTATACTCATGGCTTTCATCAGGTTTGGGAAGTTCAGGGCCATTATTTCTTCAAATACTTTTCCTGCCCCTTTCTCTCATCCTTCTGGGGCTCCAATGATGCATATGTTGGTATGTTTAATGGTATCTCATAGTCTCTCAGGCGCTGCTCATTTTGCTTCATTATTTTTTCTTTCTGCTTCTCACACTGTATACTTTCAGTTTTCAAGTTTGTTGATCCTTTCTTCTGCCTGTTCAAGTCTGCTACTGAAACTATCTAATGAGTTTTTTTCATTGTAATTATAGTACTTAGCAGCTCCAAATTCTGTTTGGTACCTTTTTATAATTTTCATCTCTTTAATTTTGCTCACTAGTTTTCCTCATCTCTTTAGTTCTTTGTATATGTCCTTTAGCTCATTGGACATGTTTAAGATGATTGATTTAAACTCTTTGACTAACAGTTCCAATGGATGAGCTTGCTCAGGGATGATTTCTGGCAAATACGTTTCTTCCTTTGAACGAGCAAAACTTTCGTTTTTCCGTTTTGTAATTTTTTTGTTGTTTTAACTCTGGAAATGTAATTCTCCTTCTCTGGGATTTAAGAATTTTTATTTATTCCCCACCCCACCCTCCTTGTTTGCACTCACTGCCTGCTCTGTGTCTGTCACTGTGAGCTGGTCCTCTTTTTAGGAGGCACCAGGAACTGAACCTTGGACCTCCCATGTGATGCAATGAAGAGACACAAGAAAACACAATGAGAGACACAATAAGCAGGGAACAAGAGTAGATCGAGGGAATCTGGTGGGGTTGGAAGCTCCACGAATCAGTCCCTCCACCAAAACAGCTGCTCAACTGGCAGGAACCATATGAATCAACTACTTTGAGCTCTGGACTCTGGTGGAGCACTGGGCAGCACCCAGGGAAGAGCTGGGTGGAGGAGCTGGCAAATTAGGGTAAACGTAAACGTGCTGAATTTGTAACAGTACCCCCAGCCGTGTGGCAGACAGCAGCCCCAGCTCCTGGTGCAGCGAGCAGGTGCCAGAGGGGCTGTGAGGACCTAGCCCGCCAAAACCCGGGTACCTCCTAGGTGGGCCAGGAGAAGGAGCTTCCCGAGAAACAGGAGAGGACAGCACTGGCACCGAGGTGCAGACGCGCTCCTCGGGCAGAGAGCATCTGGGTCCAGGCGACCCTCACAAGGTTGCTCACTCAGCCCTCTCCTAGTGCTGGGAGTGGGCCCCAGCTGCTTGCTGCTCTCATTGGTTGCCCCACCTGTCAGTTCTCAGGGGGCCAATGGTGAGGCCTTTTTTTTTTTTTTTTTAAAGATTTCTCTCCCCTTCCCCCCCACCCTGGTTGTCTGTTCTCTCTTGCAGTGTCTTCTTTGTCCACTTCTGTTGTTGTCAGAGGCATGGGGATCTGTGTTTCTTTTTGTTGCTCTCTGTGTGGGCGGCACCGTTCCTGGGCAGGCTGCACTTTCTTTCACGCTGGGCGGCTCTCCTTACGGGGCGCACCCCTCGCACATGGGGCTCCCCTACACAGGGGATACCCCTGCGTGGCAGGGCACTCCTTGCACGCATCATCAGCACTGCGCATGGGCCAGCTCCACACAGGTCAAGGAGGCCCAGGGTTTGAACTGTGGACCTCCCATGTGGTAGACGGATGCCCTAACCACTGGGCCAAGTCCGCCGCCTGGTGAGGCCTTTTGAGGATATCCAAGCAGGTCCTGGTGGCGGGGTCTCGGGTTCTTTCCTGCAGCCTCCTGTCCCGTGCCATCTCCGCAGGTCTCAGCTGCCGCTCATCCTCCTCTTCCCTGACCTGTTCTGCCTCAGTTGACCACTGCTCCCCAGGGAAGGGCTGACTCAGGTTGCTGTTGTTGTTGTTGGGTGGACCCATCTGTTTGGGACTTGTCCAGGCTATTTTGTTCCCAAGTGGGGAATGGAAAAAGAGGAAAAAAGATCACATACCAGCTCTTAAACATACCAGCAGATAGACACAAGCAGGTCTGTCTGGGCCACGTTTGCCTGAGGGGAATTTGCATAGTGACCACCCTGAGTCAGACTGAAAGGGAAACCAGGGTAAGTTAAGCAACAATGGAGAATAGTTAGTTATTAGTAAATGAAGTGTAAAACCTGATTGTATGTCTCTATTGTTTTTGTAAATATACTAATTGTAAGCACTATTTATATTTAGCTTTGATAAGGCACGAAAGGTATAATTAAACCCCCCCAAAAGGTGTGCTGCGGTCTGTAGCTCAGAAATCATGCCTCTTCAGAAATCATGCCTCTTCAGAAATCGTGCCTCTGAGAGGCCACAGAGCTGCGTGTGGCTACACCCTGAGGCATGTGGAAGTAAGGAACTGCCTGAGTGATGCAAGCAGACTGTGAAAATTGATAAAGGCTGCATGTGGGGCCTGGGGGAAGAGGCAGTGGGTGGAGAGGAGGGTCGGGCCGCGGGTGGTGGGTCGAAGGCTCCCGGGCGACAGTGCTGGAGCTCATTTGCTGTGAAGACCAGCCCAGATGTGGCTCCAGTGGAGGAAATGGGTATTCATTTGGTAGAACGTGCTTACATCATTTCGACAAATTTATCTAGAAAGATTCCAGGAGGAACTAGAGAAGCAAGTGGGCAGGTGAGATGGGTGGCAGGGACACACGCGTAGCCCAGGCCGGTGCTGTGACGCGTGCTCCGGGGCACGTGAAGCTTAAAGAGGGCAGGAGCTTTGTCGGGTGGAGAGGGCTGGAAGAGAAAACTGCAAGTGCCCAGAAGGAGTACAGGCCCCCCGGGCTGCTGCCGGGCTGCGCAGAAGGTGGCGCTGCTAGAGGAGCTGCCAGAGGCGGCTCTGGGAAGAGGAGGCCGCCTCTGAGGGCCTGAGCTTATGCTTTCCAGGCCGGACGGGCCTACCAGCAGCCACCTACTTAGAGGGTACACATTAAGCTGACCTTCTGCTGTGAATAATTGCTAGGAGATGGGAATAAAGCCCAGAACTGATCACTAGGGTGCTTCGATTCTGAAGACTGTTTATCACAATTATATAAATATCAAGAAATCCCTATTACTATTAGTTATTATAGTAAAATTCCATGCAGAACAAAACAAAACTATGTAAACACCACAGCACAGTCAGTTACCACCTTACACTTGAAGATTTTCAGTCTTGTGTAAAGATATGAAAAACGTGTTTTTTAATCTTAGCAGCTGGCCCCGCAGTTTCTCTGCAAAGGAGGGAGCTGTTTCTTCGGAGAGGACACGTGGATACACTGCCTGGGGGGGGCCGGCCTCGGGGCAGGTGTGGGGCGCCGGGCTCCCAGGAGGGGAGCCAGGGGAACGCTGGTTGTTCCTGCTTCGGAGGAAGAGGAGGAGGGGAAGTGGGGCGGAGGGCAGGCCGGTGCAGGGGCGGGGGCGGCGGGGGCGCGGGCTGCGGGGGCGGCCCGGGACTCGCCCCCCTCCCCCTCCTCCCTCCCTCCCTTTCCCCCCCTCCTCCCCTCCCCCCGCCCCTCTCCTCCTTCCTCCTCCTCCTCCTCTAAACGGAGCCGCATCTCCACGGTTCCACCAGGAAGCTCCCAGGGTCCAGGCCGAGAACACGGCGGCCCGTCGGGCGCGTCAGGGCAGCCGGGAGGGCCTCGGGTTTCCCGCCGGGGGCGCGCTGAGAACCGCCGCCCCCGCCGCCGTCTTGCTCCCCCTCATTTTTTTTCCACTGCCAAGTTCAGTTTAAAAACAAATACCTCTTGTCTCCCGCTGAGCTTTTCCGTGGGGGTCAAAGTCCTCACTCCCTAACTCAGGCTGGGCCGCAGACTTTCAAACGCTGGCGGTCTCGGCGTTCGCGCCTGAACGCCGGGGGCGGGACTTCCGCTTCCCGCGGGCCGCCGCGGCCGCGCCTTCCGGGACGCCGGGCGCGTGCTCCCCTCAAAGCCGCGGCGGGCTCTTCCGCCCCCCACCTGGGCGAAGACGGGGGGCGGCGGGGTCACGCCTGAATGTGATTTCTGGGCGAGTCGTGGGGAAAGCAGTGGTTCTGGACTCGCAGACGCCGTGCTGGGCTCCCTCTGCTTTCCCAGGCACGGGCCTGAGCGTTCGTCTCCCCGTTACAAAACAGAGGATGAAAGCCTGCCTTCAGAGTCGGGTCCGCGGCCCCCACAGCCGCTCCCTCCCGCAGGACAGAGCCGCGATAAAGTGACTTCACGTCAGATATCAGAAAGAATTCACTTCGTGAGCTGTCTTTATTTTAAACAAAGAAAACCTGATTTCTGTCTCCCATCTTTTTCTTTGAACGTTAAAATATATAATTAATTAAAACAAGAATTTACAAGACACATTTTATGCAGTGGGTAACTTGGAGGAGGTCTGTCATAGACTCCTTTGAATGCGGGCGCTCCCGGCTGTCTGAGATCTGTTTGGTTTGGATGTGCAAAACTGAAAATATCCAAGGAAGAGACTTTGAATTATTTAGTTCAGTGTGTAAGATTCCTGGGAATTCTGTTTGGAAAGAAGAAAGAAAGAATCTGGGCTTTGCAGTCAGGCAGACGTGGGTTAAATGACTGGATAAATTACTCGGCCTCTCTGAGCCGGCTTCTCGGGATGTACAATGAGGATGCGCGTCCTTGGCGGGATTGTCGTCAGAACTAAGGGTCTAAATCCAGCTGTTGTTCGCCCTACTAAATTAAACGCCTTCTGGTTTTTCACTGCTCCGCGCGCGAGCCTGGGGCCGTGCCCGGCATGGCTGTCTGAAGAGCTGGTTCCTTTGGCCGCGTGACCAAGCCTCTGCTCCTCGCCGGCAGGGGCTGGGTTCCGCCACCCTCCCAGGGTCGGGAGGTGCGGGGGCACGCCTGGCTCGAGGTGAGCCCTCAGCCCCGGAGCCCCCGTCCCTGCCCGCCCGAGAGCAGCTGCCAGAGCGCGAGGGGGCGAGGGGCACGAGGGGGCGAGGGACGCGAGGGGGCGAGGGGCAAGGGGCATGAGGGGGCGAGGGACGCGAGGGGGCGAGGGACGCGAGGGGGCGAGGGACGAGGGGCATGAGGGGGCGAGGGGCATGAGGGGGCAAGGGGCGAGGGACATGAGGGGGCGAGGGGCATGAGGGGGCGAGGGGACGAGATGTGAGGGACATGAGGGGGCGAGGGACATGAGGGGGCGAGGGATGCGAGGGGGTGGGGGCGAGGGGGCGAGGGACGTGAGGGGGCAAGGGGACATGAGGGGGCGAGGGACATGAGGGGGCGAGGGGCAAGGGGCATGAGGGGGCGAGGGACATGAGGGGGCGAGGGACATGAGGGGGCGAGGGATGCGAGGGGGTGAGGGGCATGAGGGGGCGAGGGACGTGAGGGGGCGAGGGGACGAGAGGACATGAGGGGGCGAGAGACATGAGGGGGCGAGGGATGCGAGGGGGTGGGGGCGAGGGGGCGAGGGACGTGAGGGGGCAAGGGGACATGAGGGGGCGAGGGACATGAGGGGGCGAGGGGACATGAGGGGGCGAGGGACATGAGGGGGCGAGGGATGCGAGGGGGTGAGGGGCATGAGGGGGCGAGGGACGTGAGGGGGCGAGGGGACGAGAGGACATGAGGGGGCGAGAGACATGAGGGGGCGAGGGACATGAGGGGGCGAGGGATGCGAGGGGGTGAGGGGCGAGGGGGCGAGGGACGTGAGGGGGTGAGGGGACGAGAGGACATGAGGGGGCGAGAGACATGAGGGGGCGAGGGACATGAGGGGGCGAGGGATGCGAGGGGGTGAGGGGCATGAGGGGGCGAGGGACGTGAGGGGGCGAGGGGACGAGAGGACATGAGGGGGCGAGAGACATGAGGGGGCGAGGGACATGAGGGGGCGAGGGGCATGAGGGGGCGAGGGGCATGAGAGGGCGAGGGGCGAGAGACATGAGGGGGCGAGGGACGCGAGGGGGCGAGGGACGCGAGGGGGCGAGGGACGCGAGGGGCGAGGGGCATGAGGGGGCGAGGGACATGAGGGGGCGAGGGGACGAGATGTGAGGGACATGAGGGCGCGAGGGGCGAGGGGCATGAGGGCGCGAGGGACGCGAGGGGGTGAGGGGCGAGGGGCATGAGGGGGCGAGGGACATGAGGGGGTGAGGGACATGAGGGGGCATGAGGGGGCGAGGGACATGAGGGAGCGAGGGGACATGAGGGGGCGAGGGACATGAGGGGGCGAGGGGCATGAGGGGGTGAGGGACATGAGGGAGCGAGGGGACATGAGGGGGCGAGGGACATGAGGGGGCGAGGGGCGAGGGGCATGAGGGGGCGAGGGACATGAGGGGGTGAGGGACATGAGGGGACATGAGGGCGCGAGGGACGCGAGGGGGCGAGGGACGCGAGGGGGTGAGGGGCGAGGGGCATGAGGGGGCGAGGGACATGAGGGGGTGAGGGACATGAGGGGGCATGAGGGGGCGAGGGACATGAGGGAGCGAGGGGACATGAGGGGGCGAGGGACATGAGGGGGCGAGGGGCGAGGGGACATGAGGGGGCGAGGGACATGAGGGGGCGAGGGGCGAGGGGCATGAGGGGGTGAGGGACATGAGGGGGCGAGGGGCGAGGGGACATGAGGGGGCGAGGGACATGAGGGGGCGAGGGGCGAGGGGCATGAGGGGGCGAGGGACATGAGGGGGCAAGGGGCGAGGGGCATGAGGGGGCGAGGGACATGAGGGGGTGAGGGACATGAGGGGACATGAGGGCGCGAGGGACGCGAGGGGGCGAGGGACGCGAGGGGGTGAGGGGCGAGGGGCATGAGGGGGCGAGGGACATGAGGGGGTGAGGGACATGAGGGGACGAGATGTGAGGGACATGAGGGGGCGAGGGATGCGAGGGGCGAGGGACATGAGGGGGCGAGGGACATGAGGGGGTGAGGGGACGAGATGTGAGGGACATGAGGGGGCGAGGGATGCGAGGGGGCGAGGGATGCGAGGGGGTGGGGGCGAGGGGGCGAGGGACGTGAGGGGGCGAGGGACATGAGGGGGCGAGGGGACGAGATGTGAGGGACATGAGGGGGCGAGGGATGCGAGGGGGTGAGGGGCGAGGGGGCAGGGGACGAGAGGACATGAGGGGGCGAGGGGACATGAGGGGGCGAGGGACATGAGGGGGCGGAGGGACATGAGGGGGCGAGGGGCATGAGGGGGCGAGGGGCATGAGGGGGCGAGGGACGAGGGACATGAGGGGGCGAGGGGCATGAGGGGGCGAGGGACGAGGGACATGAGGGGGCGAGGGGCATGAGGGGGCGAGGGGCATGAGGGGGCGAGGGGCATGAGGGGGCGAGGGGCGAGGGACATGAGGGGGTGAGGGACATGAGGGGGCAAGGGACGTGAGGGGGTGGGGGCAAGGGACATGAGGGGGAGGGACATGAGGGGGCGAGGGACGTGAGGGGGCAAGGGGACAAGGGACATGAGGGGGCAAGGGACGCGAGGGGGCGAGGGACGTGAGGGGACATGAGGGGGCGAGGGGACAAGGGACTTGAGGGCACAAGGGCGTGAGGGCTGCCAGGCATCCGAGGGCGCCGGTCGGGGCTCCAGCCCTCCTCTCCAGTCTCCCTCCGTTTCCTCCTCTTCCCGTGGCCTCTCCCCCTGGCGCACGCCGTCAGGAAGGGCGGCCCAGGCAGCTTCCAGGCGGGCTCCGGCTCCTCGGCGCCCAGCCCTGCGGGCCTCGAGCCTCCACCACGGCTTTGCTTTCTCGTCCAGGCTCCTGGACTGAAGAACGCGTGTGGTGGGCTCAGCGCTATGTACCTTCCACTGCTTAATAACCAGGGTGGTGGTTATTGTTAATTTTTGACACCGAACATTTTAAAAGCCCTGATTACTGAGAATCCTGGGGGCAAAGTTAGCTCCCAGGAAGGACCAGTGCTTAGCGTCCCTGCACGGCTCCTCTGCCTCCCACGGAGCTTCGTTTGCTTGCTCTGTCTCCTTGCCTCTTGTTTTAAATGTGCTGTACATAATAAATTACCCTGGGATTTCTGACTAGAGCAATTCCTGCTGCTTCTCTTTCACTGAACATTTAGGCAGGTGTCAAGTGGCTACTCATTTTTATTTAAACACAAAATATTTGACACAAATTAGTTTCTATTCAGGATCTACCACAAGAGAAGAACCATGTTTATGAGTCATGCCATACTTCTGCTCATTATACACATCTTAGCTTTGACATGTTTTAATCACTGTTACTACTGGGGTATATATATAAATACAGTCATACCTCAGTCCTCAACTGCTTTGAAACTTGTTGTTTACCGTCATTTGTTTGGTACCCGACACACAAGCTAGAATGTGGTGTCGGTGCCTGGTGACTCGCTCCCCTTTCCGCATGAAACAAAGGAGCATGCGTTAGTCACGTGGTAGCTCTTGCTCTGTGAACATCCCATTGCGGTCCTACCTTAGCTTCTGTGGTCATTTTGTGTATTTTTGCATTTTTTTTCTCATCACGGGTCCTAAGAAAATGAGCAGTGATAGCACTGAGCAGAAAAGAAAATTACTTTGCACCACCATTGAGCAAAACATAGAAATAACAGGTAAATATGAGCATGGTATTCGCGTGACGGATCTTGCTGGGTAATACGGTGTGCCTAGAGCATTGGTCTTCGCCGGCGCTAGGAATAAAGAAGCGATGAAAAGGCTGATGTTAAAGCAGCAACAAAGCAGCGTGCCAGATCCTCGAGGAAGTTGAAAAGCCGTTTTTAACTCTGGAAAATGAGAAGCAGTGAGCATGTGACAGCGTGTCAGAAGCCATCATATGTGAAAAAGTGAAAGTGTTGCCTGCCGATCTTTTGAAAAGCAAACCGGAACGGAGTGACGAGAGTGTTGAGGTTTTTAAGGCCAACCCCGGCTGGTCGGGTGATTTTAAAAGGAGGATCGGCACCGTAGGGTCGTGAGGCACGGCGAGGCAGCGGGTGCTAATACCAAGGCTGCTGAGGAATTCGTCAGTGAATTTCAAGACTATGCGGAGACTGAGGGTTTTATTCCCCACCAAGTTTTTAATGGTGATGAGACCAGAGTTTTTTGGAACAAAATGCCAAGTAGAACCTTCATCACAAAAGAGGAGAAGCATTACCAGGCCACAAGCCAATCCCTCTATTGTGTGGGAATGCTAGCGGGGCCTTAAAACTCGGGCCTCTACTGGTCTAGCATCGTGAAGCCCACGAGTTTTCAAGAAACGTCATGTCATAATAAAGCAAATTCCATGCATGTGATGTGGAGGCAAACAGCAAAGCGTGGGTCATGAAGCAATTTTTCACCAAGTAGATAGATGAAGTATTTGGTACCTTGGTGAAAAAATATTTGCTGGAGAAAGATTTGCCTGTGAAAGCTCTCCTGCCTTTGGACAATGCACTGCCCACCCTCCAGGCTTGGAGGATGACTACTGGGGGAGCTCGGCTTCATCACTGTAAGGCTCCTGCCCCCAACACTACTCCTTGTCCAGCCCATGGGCCAGCAGGTCATTCCAAACTTCAAAAAGTTGTACCTCAGGGCACTTTTCCAGAAGTGCTTTGAGATCACCTGACACCCAGTTGACACCCACAGAATTCTGGAATGAGCATTTCAGTGTCCTGCCCTGCCTGAACCCTGTTGATAAAGCCTGGAACCAAGTCTCTTATAGGACAATGGATTCGGCATGGGAGAACTGGTGGCCGGAAGCTTGGAAGGGTGTGAGGCTGACCCAAGCCTGCAGGTGCAGAGGGCAGCTGTGCAGGACGTTGTGTCTTTCGGTCAACCCCGGGGTCTGGAGGTCGATGCTGCTGGTTTTGAGGAGTCAGTGGAGGCACGTGGTGAAGAGCTCAGCACTGAGGAGCTGCGGGAACGGGAGGAGGGCAGCAACGAGAGGTGCTGAAGAGATTTCTTCAGGTGAGGAGGAGGTGAGGGAGGAGGCCCCGGGTTCCCTGAGAAAAGAAATGTGTGCAAAACGGGCAGAGGTTCAAAACTGCAGAGAAGGACCGTCCAGGCAAAGCTGTGACAAGCAGAAATGTGAGTTCAGTGAATGACTAGTTACACACTTGGAAGGAATTCTGTGTCAGAGCCTGTGGCACAAGTTGAAAAAAGGCAGAAAAGAGAACGAACTCAAGCGCAAGTGCCCGATGTTGCCCTGGAGGGGCTCTCCTGCCATGCAGCTCCGAGTGCCTCTCCTCCTCGCCACTCTCCTCCATCCCGTCAGGCCTGGCTCTTCTCAGTACAGGAAGAGGGAGGCTTTTATTTTACTTAAGTATTAATCTTTAAGTTTACTTCTCATGTAAAGTAATGATATACAACCCTATCTTTTTACGCATTGCCTTAAAAATGTGCATTGTCTTTGGTTTGGAATACATTACATTTATTTACATTATTCCTTGTGGGAAAAATTTGTTTTGGTACTTGTCATTTTTGGTATTTGTCCCGTTTCCTGGAACCAATTAATGATGAGTACCAAAGTACCACTGTATATATAAATAGAATTTTAAAATTAAATAGTATATATATCACATTTAGTAATATAGTATTTTACCACAGACTACTCTAGAAACTGATTTTATACGACATGGTGTTTGAAATACCAGTTCCCAATCATTACAGCTACTCAAACCTATGGCTTATGCACATTTGCAGCACATCCCCGCCTTGTATCACCTGCTTGGGGGCTGAATGCTGTCCTCAGGCTGGTCTTGGATTTGCATTTCAAAATCTGGTTAAGCCACCTTGTCTTCCTCTACAGCTGACAGTTTCACCCTGAGGTTTCAAACCAGGAACACAGACCAGTCTGTGGCTCCTTGAAAGCCGTGTTATTTCTCCCCACACCTCACCTCTACTTCTAGCAGAAGCTGAATGACCTCAAAAAAAAGAGGGAGTAGTCTGGAAGCGGATTTGGCCCAATGGACAGAGCGTCCGCCTACCACATGGGAGGTCCATGGTTCAAATTCAGGGCCTCCTGACCCATGTGGTGAGCTGGCCCACGCACAGTGCTGATGCGTGCAAGGAGTGCTGTGCCACGCAGGGGTGTCCCCGCGTAGGGGAGCCCCACACACAAGGAGTGCAGCCCATAAGGAGAGCTGCCCTGTGCAAAATAAGCGCAGCCTGCCCAGAAATGGCGCTGCACACGCACAGAGCTGATGCAGCAAGATGACACAACAAAGAGACACAGATTCCAGGTGCCACTGAAAAAAATACAAGCAGACAAAGAACACACAGCGAATGGACAGAGAGCGGACAACCGGGGGCGGGGGGGAGTGGTAAGGGGAGAGAAATAAATAAAAAATGGAAATAAAAAAATATTTAAAAGATGGGTAGTGGTACTTCCCACGGGTTAGCCAGAGCAGGGAGCCTGCAAGGTGACCAGGCTGGCCTGGCCACGGGAGGACAGCAGCGCCCCCTTCACGAACTCCCAGATGGGTCCTGGGGCCTCGGCCACCCCCCAGGAACTCTGAGCCCCTCTCCTCTGGGTCGGACCTCCCCGCATCCGCCTGCACCTCCACTTGCTGTGCGGTCCCCAGCCTGTGCTCGGGCAAGTTACTGGGCAAATTTAAGCCACCTCTACAGCTAAAACAAAAAATGTCTGACTTTATAATTCGCAAGCACAAAAAGCCATATTGATGTACACTATTACCGTATTGCCCTTGAACCGGAGGTCATAAAAAGAGTGTCGAGGCCTCCCTAGTGAGGGCCATCGCCCCTCTGCCCCCTTCGTGGGAGGAGTGAGGAGATGAGCAAAGGAGCCCTGCATCCTTCAGGGGCAGTCGATGTGCTCAGGAGTCGTCCGGCCGGCCTGCACCCACCCCCGCTCCTCACCGTCCCCCGTCTGCTCTCCTGACTGGCCCCCGGGCTGACCCAGGGCTCATCTCAAAGATCGTTTGTAGGTTTTCTGCAGATAACTAGAGAACCAGGCAAAATCCAGTTGGGGAGTGAGAAACACGGGAACGGAGGGGAATTGGAAGGTGCACGCTGCCCCGCTGTCGCTCTGCTCAGCCCCGGTGGCCGCCTGGCCTTGGCGCTGTCTTTTCTGGGCCAAATGACAGACGTCCAGCCTGAAGACAGGAATTTTCTGATCCTGCTTCAGAGTCCACCCGAGAGTTTGCTTTGGCCGTGGCCCTCAGACGGCGGACGGAGGAGCCATTCGTGTTTACTCATTTACTCCGATAACTTTCGGGCCTGGATGGGCACCAGAGGTGCAAGACAGGCCCTGCCCTCTGCCCTCGAGGAGCCGGCAGGCGAGGACAGCTCAGCCGAGGAAAGGATGATGCCAGGTGTCTGGGTTCAGGGACAGGGAGCCTGGAAGCCCGCGGGGCCCTTGGGGTGTGCTGGGCTCTAGGCGCCTCTTCTCTTGGGAAGAGTCGAGTGTGCGAGCCAGGAGCTCAGGGGAGACGGGGAGAGAGTTAGGTCAGCAGCTGAAACTTTAGGTGCAAATGCCCAGGAAACGAGCCAAGAATACTGGAGACTTCCAACATGTAAAGTGTTGTCTTACATTTCTTTTCTTCTATTTCCGCCCATTTAAAAACATTGTTAACAACATATGCAGCCCTTACCGTATTGGGTAAATATCTCTAGAAAAAGAATAGTAAATTCAACTGTTGCAAAAAACATTTAAATTATCTAATTTCACCCCTTTTTGTAGGAAAGGAATACCCTTTGTGAAAATGCTTCACTAATAGAAATTCTGGAAAATTTCATGGCCCTTCAGGAAACTGATGGCAATAGCACATAGATTTGCACATATGTAAAGGTTATTTATTGTTTGTAAGAGCAAAAGACTGAAAAGATTATATCAGCATGGTTCATCTAGAAATGGACTATAATACAACCATAAAAAGGTTGAGGAAGTTTTTCATGTACTGATTTGTAACACACACACACACACACAGACTCATATACAGTGAAAGAAAAGCAGTGGTGTTTGTAGACTTTGCCAACTGTGTAAGACAGGGACGGGGAGGAATATATTTGCGTAGTGTGTGTATATTTGCTTGCATCCATATAAAATATCTGTGGAAGTGTGCACAAGACCTGGCAACCTTGGTTGCCCTTGAGGAGAGAGCTGGAGATCTGCGGAGCAGATTTTTTCACAGTACCTTTGTAACTTTTCAATATTGAATGTGTAGAGAAGTAACCAATTCGGAGACAAACTTATTAAAAGAGAGAGACATGGACAGACAGAAGAAAACCACTAAAGAGCTGTAGGAAAATGGCCTTGAGGAAGAATCCCAGGTAGGATAGAAGCTTAGTAAAATCTGCCTTGACCAGTCTGGAGTTGCTCAGAAATGAGAATAGCCCACTTGGAAAGACCCAACCATCTGATAGACTTGTCCTTGTTTCTAAGTCTGTCTGTGGGAAGACTTGCAGGGGGACGGGAGGGGGCGGCTCACAGCAAGGTACAAAGATTGGTGAGAAGGAAACGGCTCGGGACCCATCAACCAGGTGGCTGGACGCTGTCGACCAAGGTCAGGACTCGTCACTTCCCCTGCTCTCCCTCAGCTCCTGTTCTCTCTCTTGCCGGGGGTCACTCAAGTCTTAAAATGAGGAGGGTCTGCCGGCTGCCTTCCAGGGACAGCGAGGAGGGAAGGATATAGCTGCCCTTGAGCAGGGGAGAGACCCCTAACGGTCAGGACAGGTGGTGACGGCCGCCGAGAGCAGAGGAGCGCAGGCCACGTCCCGAGGACGGGCACAGCTGGAAGGAGAGCTGGAAGGACGGCCCAGCCGGCCCGGGGACCGGGCGCCTCAGGGACAGCGACAGAGGAGCTTTGCCTCTCGGCAGGTGAGGGGATGGCGCCCACGCGCGTATCTCACAGAGCCGGGCTTTTTCTTCACTCGACAGGTGTTATTTTATCTTCTTTGTTACTAAAAGAGAAGAAAACATTTTTTTTCAGATAGCAGCAAGAACACAAAGGAACAATCTTATTTTTTCTCTTACCTTTTGCTGATCTTAAAACAACACAGGAAACTTTAAATGAGGGAAAATTATCTACTCCCATTTCCTCCCCTCCTTTCTCTTTGATTCTGACAACTTACTACCTTTAGCCCCAGTTTTGCCAAACTTTTTCCCAGAAAAATCACCACGTAGTATAAGCAGGCACCTGTGATCAATAAAGTGTTAGATGCCAGCTTTGCACTCAAGGAACTTGTAGTCTCACGGGGAGAGAAATAACGACGTTCAGAAATGACGACGGATGTCCAGGAGCAGGTGTTAGATGTTAAGTCGGCCTCACGACTTGGGGGGTCTAGATGATGGGGAAATTCCTGAGGTGGAGCCGCTCAAGCTTCTTGCAGAAGGGGCACCTTGAAGGACGGGTTAGATGTAGAGGACTAAGAGACCTTCAGGCAGAGCAGGGCTGAGGAAGACGGAACCGTGAGAGGGGCCAGTTAGCCGGAGTGGCGGCCTGAGGCTGCGGGCATTTCTGATTCAATGAAAGTCCAAGATGGGATTTCCCCAGGTTAATAGAAACCCTGTAAACACAGGCAAGCAAACCAGTCAGAACTCGGGGACCCGTAATGAGTGCTCTGGTGGGACAGCTGCGACCTGCCCCTCGGTGTGAAGTAACGGGTGGGCTCTCTTCACGCCGCAGGAGCCAGGTAAGCCGAGCTTCGAGGACGCGTGGCTCTCCAGCCCTCCAAGCTCAGGGCATCTCATTTCTTTTTCTTCCTGTCTCCATTCTCTCCTCGCCCCTCCCTGCGCACCGCCAGGGTTCAGAAGAACTCCTTCCTCACCGCGAGCTTCGGCCGGCGTGCCAACAGCGGGTGTGCGTGCACGCGCAGAGGCAGAGGCCGGTGCGGGGCTGCGCCCGCCCGCGCCCAGGTCCCAGGCCCAGCTCTGCCGCCCATCCGCTCTGCGGCCCCGGGCTGCCTCGGACACGGCCTGGGCCCTGGTTTCGTTCGTTTTGTAAAATGGAGATGGTAATTCCTCCCTACCTCCCTCATAGAATTTTCTTGAGCTTCCAATGAAATAACATTTGTGAAAGCACTTTGGAGACTGAAGAACTTATGAGTAGCTCCAGGTGAAGGCTGCCTGGGGGCAGAGAGGAGTAAAATTGGGAATTCTCACAAAATCCCATCTAGGCCCATGATTTTATGAAATTGCTTTAAATCATTCAAATAAGTGTGATATTCGCTTCTTCGATGTTTTAATGGCTTTCACCCTAATGATACCTTTTTCTTCCCTAGATATCCATAAGTGCGGGACCCCATGCCCTGCGAAAAGTTCCAGCTCATCTCGATGGGACATGTCAGCACGTGGTGGGATTCCCAGCCACCGAAGCAGCCACTAAAATTCTCACGCGGCATCTCCAGCGACACTCGGGGGCTTCAGTCTCTACCTAGCCAGGCGCCAGAACCAAAGCTGATTTACGACCGGGAGACGGCTTTTGTAGAAAGGGCACGCCTTTCCCTCGAAAGGGATGTTATGCCTGTTTGAAAACTGAATTTTCCTTGGCCCCTCTGTGAGAAACTCTTCCCGTTTAAGTACCTTCATGTGAGAGCGAGCACTACAGCCTCAAGTAAGAGGTGTCCGCAGCCTAAAGGCGGTGCACTGGTGACCGTGAGTAGACATGCAGTGGACACCACGGGCTTGGCGCAGAGGCCTGTGGGCGCACTCGGGCCAGAGGACGCAGCCCCCCGGCCGCGCGAGCGCGTTCTGGAGGGGCCGCTGGCTTGCTCTGGCAGGGTTGAGAGGACCGACAAGGGACGGGAAGCCCCCAGAAACCCGCCCGCGGGAGCCTTCCTCACCTGCCCGGCTGGGCCGCCCAGCGGGCGCGTGGCGCAGCGCAGCAGGGCGCGGCCGAGGCCCCTCACCTGCAGTCGGCCTCCCAGCTGCCTTCCTGTGCTCCAGCCGGCGGGGACTCAGCCTCAGGGCTGAGCTGAGAGGAGGCCGGGGTCTGGGTGGAGGTCTGGGTGGGGGCGGGGCGGGTACGATGGAACATGGGGAGTAACCAGCAAAACGGGGGGCTGTGTCCATTTCCAAAGGAGAAACTACAGGAGACGTTCAAGCAGTGAAAGGGACCTCAGCGCGTGACTGGGAAACAGGGTCTGCGACACAGCTGCAGAAACGAGCCGTGCATCCTAGGCCAACCCTACTCATGCAACCAGCTCAAGTCCCCATGCACCTGAGGCAGAAGGCACCTTTCTAGTTTACTTGTCACCTGGGTAAAGCAGAACTGGAGAGGGACAGTCGAGGAGGTTGAACACGTGTGTTCTTATGCTACGTGCGGTCGTATGTATACACATGACATTCTGGGAAGGCCAGGCGGAGCCTGCGTCTCCCTCGCGTCCCAGCCTTGCGAGCCTCACAGCGTCGCTTCCCCGTGTCCGTGCCCTCCGCAGACACGCACACGTGTCTGTGCAACGCTGGTGTAAACGGTGACTTGGGAGCACCTCTAGGATGTCCGAACGACTGTCGGAGGGCCAAACAAGACCCGTTTCATGTTACTCGTTTGCACCATCGCAGTGAAGCTGACCAGGGGCTCTGAGGCCGAGAAGGAAGAAGATGCAGCCCCAGAGCGCGCTGTTGGGCGAAGGGCGGCCGCCAGGAAGGTCCCTGCTGGGGAGTGCGCCCTCGCGCTCTGTCCCAGTGAGAGGCGCCCAGTCAGCCGGGCTGGCCTGCACGGAGGGGCCCGCCCCGAGTCCTGATGCCCTCTCTATGTCAGCGGTCGGTCACTGCGGGAAACCGCGAGAGGGCCCCACCGCGGCGAGCCCCAGCCCCATCGTCCGTCCGTGGAACGAGCCGGGATCTTCTGTGACAAGGACATATCGAGAGGAAGAAGGGCTCCGTCAGCGATGGTGGCTGCGCCCCGGTGTACCCCCAGTGCTGAGCTGCTGCGTCTGATGGTCGGTGGTTTCTTGAGGAGCTGCCATTGATCAGCACGCGTGGGAGAGTGGCCTCTGGTCTCACGGCTCCCTGGCCCGCTCAGCAGAGTGAGAACTTCCCTACCACGGCGGCAGGCTGGCGACAAGCGGGTGGCGGCAAGTCAGAGCCGCCCGCGGCCTCTGCACCTCTCATCTGGGCTCTGTCACAGGTTCTCACGGCACAGTGGCCGGAGTCTAAGCACAAATGCCCCGCGAAGGCCAGGTACGGTCTGCGTCACCTTTTACATCCTCGCCGTGGAGTCCCACAGCGGCACTTCCCCGTGCCCTGCTGGCCACAGAGTCCTGTCCAGTTTCGAGCAAAGGGGACGTAGACTAAGAAGAGCTGCAAGGTTCTGGATGGTTCTGGAAGAATATGGGGGCGGGAGACACTGCGGCTGCCTTTGGAAGGTGCTGTCTGCCCCACGCCCGTCCCCTGCATGGCCCTTACCCACCCTTGGTGCATCTGCAAAGTGACACGATCTGGACCGACAACTGGTCATGCAGGGGTGGGCTGATCCTGATACTAATTCTAGAGAGACCAGACTACGCGAGGCTCTGGGAGCAGACGGAGAACTCAGTGCTCCTGCCCGCGAGGAGCTTATGCCAACAGGAAAGACAAAGCAGCCTCTAGATACAGGACAGCGGAGAGGGGAGGTGCTGTGAGCTCTCAAGGAGGCAGCAAAGAGCCGCCCTGTGGAGCTGCTGAAGAGCTGTCCAAGCTGAGGGCCGAGGTGATTAGTCAAGAGGTGGGGCAGACGAGGGCCTGAGGCCCGGGCAGCCGGTGTCGCCCGGTGGTTGAGTGCCCGCTTCCCACATGCGAGGTCCTCGGTTCAATCCTCGGTACCTCCTGGAAAGAAAAAAAAAAAGATACACAGGGACCCCAGGCAAACCTCGGGCAGCCAGCCATCCTGGGTTGCCCAGAACTGTCCTAGATTTAGCACCGAAAGTCCTGCATCCAGGAAAGCCCTGAGTCCCTGTGATTTATCGCTGGGATTGTAAATAGCCCAGAATAGCTGCAGCTGTAGAGGAGCTGAGAGGGGCAGGCCTGATGAGGGAGAAAGCTGAAGAGTAGACAAGGGACCAAAACAGAACCGAGGGCAGGTAGCCGAGCGATCTGGGGTTTAGTAGGGAGTGGCTGGCTGCGAGAGCCCTGGCTGCTGGGCAGCGCAGGTGGGGCAGGGCTGGGGGCCGGGAAGCCACTGCAGCCTTCCGGCAAGACCCAAAGCTGACGTGCAATAGACGGTGGAGGGCAGTGGAGAGAAGTAGAAACCAGAGGGTTTAGAGGATCTTAAGGAGAAATAACAGAACTTAGGAATTTAGACGTGGGCGTTGAGAGAGAAGTGACATCAAGGATAATCCCAGATTTCTGACATGGGCAACTGGAAGAAGTCCTGGGAAGTAACGAGGATGGTCTGGAAATGGCTTCCTCACACGAGAGCACAAAGCGGCGAGTCTTCCGCTTGCATCAGCTCTTTTAACTTAAAAGTCACCTCAGAGGCTGAGGCACCCATGAAACTCCCAGGAACTGCAGGGAAGGAGGAGGTCTGGGGTAGGGTGTGGCTGGCGGATCCATAAATGAGATACTCTTTAACTTTTTTTTTTTTAAGATTTATTTTTTTTGTTTCTCTCCACCCCCCCAGTTGTCTGTTCTCTGTGTCCATTCATTGTGTGTTCTTCTGTGTCCTCTTGCATTCTTGTCAGCGGCACTGGGAATCTGTGTCTCTTTCTGTTGCGTCATCTTGCTGCATCAGCTCTCCATGTGTGCGGCACTATTCCTGGGCAGGCTGCACTTTTCTTTCATGCTGGGCAGCTCTCCTTACAGGGAGCACTCCTTGCACGTGGGGCTCCCCTACACAGGGGACACCCCTGCATGGCACGGCACTCCTTGCGCACATCAACACTGCGCATGGGCCAGCTCCTCACGGGTCAAGGAGGCCCGGGGTTTGAACCGCAGACCTCCCATGTGGTAGGCGGATGCCCTATCAGTTGAGCCAAATCTGCTTCCCCCATGTGCTGTGTCTTATTTAATCTTCAAGAGAAACCTTAGAGGAAGTAGGTTCTCTTATCCCCATTTTATAGATGGAGAATTCGGCATAAAGTAATGCGCTGAAGGGGGCCCCAGCCACAAAGACGCAGAGCTGGGGTGTAAACCCAGATTTGTTTGACCCCGAAGAACTTTTTCCACTATGTAGCTTCCGCAGTGATGCTAGTCTTCACATGATTAGAGGATTGTTTTCCACCTGCTGTCGTGCCTCGGCTCCGGCTCGTTCAACATTCGTGCTGGAAAGAGGCGTCGACAGCACGTGGACTAGAGAAGGTCGCCACCAGGAGAGGGGACCGGCACGCACTGGCCCCGAGCACGGGCGCAGGCTGCATCCAGGACCGCGGGGAGTCCTGAATCCTTTGTAATGTGTCCCTGAACTTACCGTACTGGATTCTCCTTTTGTTTTCCCTTAGACTTAAGAACAAAAACCTAAAACCAAAGGACCTGTATACATCCCTTGAGCAGCAGGGCCGCTTGGGGCCGAGGTGGGCTTAGGAGATGAACCGCAGAGAGCCAGGGGGGCCCTGCAGAGCCGAGTGGACACGGCAGTGCCCGAGCCACCACCACTGGCTCGTACAGGGAGCAGGGCTGGCTGCAGGCCCCGGAGCCCGCGAGCTGCCGGGAGGCGCGGCCGCCAGAGCCCCCAGCTCCTGCGCACCTGCGTGTCCACAGCTCCGTCCCCTGTGGCCTCCGCGTGCGCCTGAGTTCCTCCTCCAGCTGGAAGGTCTCGGAGGATGCTTGTCTCCCTCCCTGCACACCCCACGTCTCCTCTTAGGTGGCTGCTCGCCAGCAGTGAGTGGCCGCAGCAGAACATCCCAGAAGACGAGCTGTTCCTCCTGGCGGGTGCGGGCGGGTGGGTGCTGTGGCTCCCGCTGGACTCCCGCTCCTCCTGGGAGAGGTTTTCAGGAATTTTTAAAATTTCTATCGACATCTTTAGGGAAATAGTTATTCAACTTGGGTCTTTGATTCTGTTCAAATCAACCAAACAAAATAATCAGTGTCAGTTTTTGAAGAACTTACAGTCTAAAGAAGCATACAAAGAAGTAACCCCATGTGCAGTTACCCACCCAGGCAGGGAGTGCAGAGGGCGAGGTCAGGGTCGGACTTACGGCGCGTCAGAGAGAAGCTGGTGGCACCCCCTGATCCGTAAATGTCTTCCTCATGCTGCAGAGGCTTCTCGGGTGCCCTACGCTCTCCTTCTTGAATGTTCTTTCTCTCCTTGTGTTTTGCATATTTCTCATATCTTCCGTTCTCTGGTCCCTGCCCTGACTTTACCCAAATCCTGATTTTTCTATGGCATTGTTAGATGACGGTGCCTTTCCCATATATCATTAACACGTTTGAACCTTGAACAGCTAAGGTGCTTTTTCCACAGTTTACAGCTGAAGAAGCCGAGCTCCAGCCGCCCAGGATGGCCCACATCCGCGCGCAAGGCGACCGTCCTCCTGCGTCGCCCCGAGGCCCGCGGGCCCACACCTGCCGGGCGCGCCGCCTTTGCGATGCCTTCGCCCTGCTCTGGCCGTGCTTTCTCCCCATGGCTTCTCGGGGAGCAGGTCCCCTGCCGTCATGGCCTTTCTTCATCGTGCACGTCCCACCCCGCACCAGTAAGAGCCGAGCCAGCCACAGCCCCGCGCCCCTGCTGCGCTCCGTCTCTAGAATGAGCCAGTCCCTGTCCACCCTCATTCTAGCGGAACACAAAGCAGGTTGGCGAGGAAGCCCGAGTGTCTCTTACACAAGCCTCGTCTGCCCCAGCACTGGAAGAGGGAAGGGTCTCGAGGACCCTGAGTGAGTTCAGACAAAAGTCTCGGCAAGGCTGCCATGGCCACCGCCGTCTCCCCAGGGGCCATCCCAGGACCTCGCCCTCTCGGTTAAACCTCCTCTTTCACTGGTCTTACATTCTTTACTCCACACTTTACAACTGGTCTAAAAATGTCATCCTTTGCCCCGGGCATGTTCCTCTCCTTTAAATTACTGAAGACTTTCCAGCCATGTAGGCCTGCGTTTGTCTGCTGTTCTTCAGTATCCACTCCCCGTAGGCCCACCAGCCTGGTTCCGGTCCTGACCCTCGCGGAAGCCGCGTTCTCAAGGCCGCGCGTGGTCCTCCCCGCCGTGCTCTTCAACGTCCTTCCTCCGTCTCGTCCTCCTTGCCCTCTCGCAGCAGGGGCGTGGTTGAGTGTTTTCCTTCCTGAGGCCTCCCTCGCTCTAGCGAGTGCTGCAGCTGCTGCTCTCACGTTCCCTCCTTTGCCTGCTGATGTCTCCAGTTCCGAGTCTTCCCCCTGTGCCCTAGCGGTGGACTTGCCCTTGAACTCGGAGCGACTCTCCCTGCTCATCTGAGCGTCTCTCCTCTCAGGCTTGGCCCTCAGCCCGTCGTAACCCATTTTGACGAAGACTCCCAAGTCGCTGTCCCCCGTCCGAGCATCGCTCGTCTTAGCCCACACGTTCCCCTCCTCACAGAGGTTTCCACTTCGGGTGTCTTGCCATTACCTCACACTCACCGGCCAAGGACGTTTGGTTTATGTTTCAAACATCGAATGGGGAGGGAAGAATCTTAGGTGCGGTGCTTCTGATAGAGCCCCCCAGCCTTGGGGGGGCCCTTTAACTGCCGTGAGCCTCAGTCTCCTGATTTGGGAAAAGATGCACGAAGAACAAGTGAGAAATGCACACACACATGCTGGCACATGATTATACACACAGCTACACACACATGTACACAGTCACACATGCTTACACGTGCTCGCATGCTTACACATGTACACACATACATGCTCACACACACATGATATAAACTCAAGGAAAACAGCGGTTCTGAGGCACGTCAGAGCAGGGATGCGCCCTCTCGGGGTCAGAGGCCGTCCCTCCTCTCAGGGCACCACCGAACACCAACAGCCTTTAAGGTGGCCTAGAAATGTGCTCCGAGAGCAGGGGAGCTGCCGGGGCGGCTGGGCGCCTGCCGGGCCCGTGGGAGCGGAAGCACATCCGATTCCCGGGCCCGGCCGTCTGCCCACTTGTAAAGGAGACTCTCACTCCGCCGCGTCCAAAGAACCAAGAGCCGGTAGAGAACTGCGAGCCCTGGCAGGGCACCGATGTGTGCTCTGGGAAAGGTGCAGCCCACCCAGGATGACCAAAGTGATCCTGTTTTAATATGTATTCCCAGTACTCTCAACTCTCTCCGGATGGGGCTCAATTCTGCCGCCCCAGCACATCGGAGGGAAATGACTGCTGTTGGATCCCCGGCGCCCTGGGGCGGCGATTCTGGAAGAGAACATCACCTTGCAGCGGGTGACCTGCGAGAACTCAGGAGAGCCTGCGCCGGGTTGAGGTCCCACCTCCGTTACGAGGCCGTCTTCACGGCAGAGCCCGCCTGCACCATGGGGACACACCAAATAACCGATTCTTCACGAGTCCCCGTCCATTGACAATTAGTGTACCTAACAAGGAAACCACTTTTTGTGCTCAATACATAAGCCGTTTATTTTCCAGACCCTACGAAGGTTTCTAAAGACATGATCAGTGCAACCAGGGGAACTATAAGGCTACAAGTCTTACAGACGAGAAAGCATCAGGGCCCTAAGCCCCAGTCTGCATTTTACTGATGTTAAGAACAGTTGGGTAGTGGATTTGGCCCAATGGATAGGGCGTCTGCCTATCACATGGGAGGTCCAAGGTTCAAACCCCGGGCCTCCTTGACTGTGAGGAGCTGGCCCATGCACAGTGCTGATGTGCACAAGGAGTGCCTTGCCACGCAAGGGTGTCCCCCGCGTAGGGGAGCCCCACACGCAAGGAGTGCACCCCGTAAGGAGAGCTGCCCAGCGTGAAAGAAAAGTGCAGCCTGCCCAGGAATGGCGCTGCACACACGGAGAGCTGACACAACAAGATGACGCAACAGAAAGAGACACAGATTCTGGGTGCTGCTGACAAGAATACAAGCAGACACAGAAGAACACACAGCAAATGGACACAGAGAGCAGACATCTGGGGGAGGAGGGGAAGGGAAGAGAAATAAATACAAATCTTTGGGAAAAAAAAGAACAGTTGCAGCTCAACAAAATCAGTGTGGGGTAGCATGATTAAAGTTGCTGTACGCCCTGAAGGAAGAGTGAGGCTTGCACAGGCTAGGAGAGCAGCAGACAGGACAGAGGTAGGAGAGCCTTTGCTACAAGGGGTGAAGGCGCTACCTGTGCTGACGGCGGATGGAAAGGGCGGATGGTGGGGGGATGATGCACAACATCTGAGCTGGCTGGAGTAAGGAGCTTTTGTTGGTTGTTGCACAGAAAAGGGATACAACGAAAGAAGCATTTAGGAAGATGAGTGGGATGCAATAGATTTGAGAGGCAAAAGGTTCCTGGTAGGTGAATTGATTAAGAAACTGCAGGAATAACTCAAGGAGAAGATGGTGAAGGATTGGATTAGGGATGGGGACCCTGATGCTGAGATGAAATGGATAGTTTAAAAGAAGAAACGGTCCTGGTGACAAAATACAATGGGGTGGCGAGTTGGTGGATCAAGGAAGAAAAAGAGTCCACAATGATTACAGAGTCTGTAAAGGGTCTATGCAGACTTCAGAAGACTGGTGGTAATGTTCTACATACAGCATCTACACTGAAATTGCTGCATGCGGTTAAATAGAGTAAATTAAAGTGTGGCAGGTTTTTCAGTCTATCACATGGTGACTTGTGGATGTTTACACAATAACATTTTTATTCTTGGATCACTGGGTTTATTTTCGGGTCACTTCCCTATTTAAACATGTATGTCATCTCCGCTCCTACAACCTGGGCCGATTGAGTCAGCTTCCGCTGAGCACAGGTCCAGAATCCTGTGCACCCCAAACCCGCCTCCTCAACAAGGCCCCCACCGCGACTCATACGCTCATTCAAGTATGAAAAACAAGGAACTCTGTCCTACAGAGCAAAGTTAAACTCCTCAACCTGGCAAAGCTCTCCAATAGCTTTTCAGCCTTATTTTCTCTTACTCCAAATCATGAACCCTCTGTTTCCAAGGTAATTGGAGAAAAGGGGTATAAAGGGGTATTGTTGCATCGACAAGTAATAGGAAATGAGTTAAATGCAGCTCGACACCACAGAAAGTGAGGATCCTCAGGATCCAGAGTGGCAAAAACAGTAAGTGCCTTTAGGTTTCAGATGTTTTCACCAAATAGAGAGTAGATTTGTTCCTTTAAGATTAGGTGGGATTTTGGCACACAGTAGTGAGCAGGGGCGGAGTTCCAGGGAGATGGAACCACAAAAATGCATAGGTGAACAGAGATTAGAACAATTAGAAAAGTTTGGCTGAAGCCCAGGATTCAGGAAGGGGAGGAGAAGGTGAAAAGGTTGGAAAACCCCGAGGGGAGGCCCAGGCAGTTAGACTTTGTTCTGCAGTTCAGTGTTTTCTCGTCTTGTCCAAGATGAGTCTTTGATAGATTTCATTCCATCATAAAAATAGAAGCAATTTTAATAAAGGATCTGACTCTACAATTGACAGGCATTTAAAAAATCAAAGTACAAGCACGGGCTCATGAGAAAACCAAACTGTTAAAGTGAACAAGATCTGCTTTGCCAAATCTTTGTTCTTACTTATTTTCTGCTTGTTCATCCTTTTTGTCATCTGCTTATATTGGCAGACAAAATTTGGATCCTCACTTCTGTGGAAAACAAGTATGGGAGAAAAAAACAAAATAACGATAACAAAAAAACCTTATAAGCTGAGAAAATTCCACCTATCAGCTTCTTTCCTCTGTAATTGGGACAAGGTCATGGTTGTTTGAGACGAGGCAGGACACCTGGGTTCAACACTCACCAGCCGTGCAGGGAATGCGGATCAGGCCGCGCTGCGGCCGCAGAAGCATGGTGTGCGCGGCCAGGCACACTGCTGCGGTAACCATGTCAGGACGGGCTGGTGAAGGCGCCAGCGGAGAAAGCTCAGTCGGAGTTTACAGCAGCAAGAAGCAGCGTTCCCGGGCGAGATGTGCTCGGCCTCCGCTCACACAGTACTTCTGGTCACACGAATCCTTTTCACAAACACTCATTTAATCCTTAAAACAATACATAGGGCCATAAAAACAAAAAATAAATAAAACAAGGTAGAGGTGTAATTAAAACGGCAGCTGGGTGAGACGTTTGAAAAAGAAGAATTGATAGGAGTTAGCAGTGGGATGGTGAGGAAGGGAGTGGAGGTGCAAACTACAGTCTAAACGTGGGTGACGGAACTAGAGGGAAAGCTGGGTTGGTTGACAAGTAATAGGAAAATGAATTAAATATAGTTCAACAGCACAAAACATGAGGCTCCACAAGGTGGTGTGGTGATGAGTTACATTTTCTTTTTTTTCTTTTGAAACCCATTCAAATTTTGCCTGTTGTTTCAATAATGTCCTTTGTAGCCAAAGGGTCAATCCAGGATCACACAGTGCACCCAGCTTTCAAGTCTTCTGCATGTCCTCAACCTAGAACAGTCTTCAATTTCCCTTGACTTTCATGTCCTTGGCCTTTTAAAACACTGCAGACTACCACCCCTCAGTTGGGGTTTGTCTGATTTTCTCATGCTTCTTCCCAGGTTATGCATTTTTTACTAGAACATCACAAGTGATGCTGTGCTTTCTGTGCCTATCAGGTGGCAAGCAATGTCCATTTGTCCCATTATTGGTGGTTTTACTTTAATTATTTAAGACGGTATTTGCCAAGGTTCTCCAGTGTGAAATTACTCCTTTCTCCCTTTTCTAATGACTAAAATATTCTGTGAAGACATACTTTGAGCCCACACAAAATTTTGCTCCTTGTCCCAGTTTCACCCATTAGTTTGAGCACATATAGATATTTCTCACCTGAAACAATTATTACTAAGATCATTGCCAAATGGTGATTTTCTAATTCCATCATTCCTTCTATGTTTATTAGTTGTCATTCTGCTGTAAGGAAAGCTTTCTTTTCAACCCTACCTATTTATTCATGTATTAGTCAATGTGGATTCATGGATTCCTATTATATTCAATCGGTTAAAATCCTTTACTCTTGTAATTTATGCTGATGTTCAGATTATCGCAGTTTTGGCCAGTGGGAACCCCTGAAAATTGTTTTCTGGGTCCTTCTGACACGTACTGTGATTTCCTTACTTTCTGGCATAACTAGGTATAGATAATGCAGGCTCCTCCTCTTCTTTCCCTGCCCCAGCCCTGACGCTAGTCGTTCTTTCAACAAGCCCTGGTTCCTTGTAGTGGAGGGTAGAGACCAGGATCCAGGCCTGAGGAGAGCTCATTACTACTGGGGTGTTGCTGCTCTCAGGCCCTCTCACTGGACTTTCATATACACACATGTGTTGTATGCACACATCTCTCTCTCTCTCTCTCTATGTCAGTATAAATACTGATACCGCCTCCATTTGCAACCCATATACCAGAGTTCAAAAGTTTTCCACCTTTTCATATTTGTGTCTTCTCTCTCCAACAGTGTGAAACCTAGCTCTCATTATCCTCAATGTATTTATTTGTTCAATCCTGTGCATAAGTGTATCCAATCTACCAACCCTGCCAGGCCACTGTCCCACTCTGACGCCCTCCTCTTGCAGGTTTCAACCACTACTGGGCTACCTTCTTGCCCCACTCCCATATACTTAAAAAATAAAAATAAAATAAAAATTGATATATATATATCAATTTCCACTAGGAAGGAAGGAAAGGAGGGAGGGAAAAGGAAAAAAGGAAGGGCGAAGGAGTGGAGAGGGAAGCACACAGGCATACGTTTAATTTTTCACTTTTTAACTTTGAGTTGCCAGGACACCCATGAAGTTAAAAAAGCAGGACTAGGGGCTCCGGAGGGAAACCTGGACTGGAGTTAGAGGCTGGGTCCATCACAGGCACAACTGTGGTGATCAAAACTGGGAGGAAAGAAAGAGCAACTCAGGACTTGGGAACACACACATATGCTGTCAAGAAAGAAAAAAGAGAAGTCCAGGAGTGAGAGGAGCACATCTGAAAGCCGGGAAATGAAAGAGTGAGTTACAGAAGCCAGGGAAAAGGGGTTTTAGAAGGAAAAAGGTGGCGGCCATGGCAACGCTGCACGGAAGTAAAGGAGGTTGCAAAATAAATAAATTGGAAAGGGGGTGGTGACGAGAAAAGACCCCTGGTTCTAATTAAGTAGCCACAGGAAGAGGCTGTCCACTGTCCTTTTACGCATCGCGGTGGGTGGCAGCGGTCAGATCGCAGAGGCTGAGGATGGAGAGGGGCTGCAGGGCTGGCTGCGCCCGCAGGGTCCTCGCTTGGAAGGGGGAGGCCTGGTTGACCTCCGCGCGGCCTTGGAACTCTTGGTCTTGCAGATCGTTTTGCACTTAGCGCCTCACATTAAGTGGCCGGTCTTGGGCGACGGAGCAAGTGGAAACTAACCTTTCCCGTGGAAATAGTTGTTGGCGAAAGCGAGAGACTATCTGGCCCAGTGGCAACTGGAATTTGATTTCGCCGTGGGCACGTGTGCTGGCTGGGTGGTGGGTGACGGGGAGACGACCGAGGTTGGTGACTATGGACAGGGCGCATCTCGGGGAGACCCGGGCCTGGGGGAGACCCGCAGCGCGGGAGCCGGGCCTGGGCTGGGTCGGGCTGCGCCTTGGCAAGCAGCGGCCCTGGAGGAAAGCGGAGGACTTGGGCGCCGCAAAGACAGGCGAGGTGTAGGGCGCGGAGGGGTTGCCGAGCAGCCGAGCCCCCCAGAAAACCGTGTCCGTGGCCTCACGCCGCAGCGCGGCGCGGGCGGCCGGATCCCGAGCGGGGAGCGGCGAGGCGGCCAGGTCCCGGGCGCAGAGGCCCCCGCGCACGGCTCGGGGCAGGGCCCCGGCCTCCCGCCCCCTCTTGGCAGGGCCGGCCCGCGCGGCAGCTGGGGAAGGGCGCTCCGCCCTCCCACCCCGGCCGCGCCCCCGGGGGCCGCGCGAGGCTCCGTGGGCTCCGGCACGTCCGCGCGCCGCGCCCTGGGCCCGCCCGGCAGCCCGCGCCGCTGAGCTGGCGGGAGGGGGCGCGCGCCCTCGCGCGCTCCCGTGCGCCCGCGCCCCCGAGCGCCGTCCATGCGCTCCCCGCACCCTCGCGCCACGGGGGCTCCCCCTGCGCCCCCGCGCCCACCCGGGCTCCCCCTGCGCCCCCGCGCCCGCCTTGCGGCCCCGCGCCATCCTGGACTCCCCCTGCGCCCCGCGCGCCCCAGCCCGCTGCAGCCGGGGCCTCGCCTGACCCGGGGGTCGCGGGGGTCGCGGGGGTCGCGGGGCGGGCGGCCACCGACGCCCCTTGGGTGCCGCGCACGCCGGAACCTTCGGCCGCGGCCCGCGCTCCTCTGCGCGCCTGAGGGCCTGGTAACCTCAAGAATGTGTGAGGACCGGTGGGCGGAAACTCACCCGGTTCAAAGGCTTGCGAAGGAAACCGGGTTTGAAGTCGCCGTCAGGCTCCGACCCTCCCCCTTATAACCAGACGAATCCCCCGTAAACTGGCAAGTCGGGGCAGGGCGCTTGATCAGGGGGCCCCTGTCCCGCCGCCCAGGCCACGGCTCTACCCTCCGGGACACGCTTCGTGTGTGTTTTTTCTCTATAGAGTTAATTATTCTGTGCAAATCCTTGGGTATCTTGCTTTCTTGTGTTTAGCATTTATAAACATTCTCCATTTCCTTAAACACATTGTAAATATGCGAATCGGTCTGTCCCTTGCCCTTGTGTAGCTGTGCCACAGTGTGGCCATGTTAGTTTTTTAAGGAATCAAAGAATGCAAATACTTTAAAGCCTTTTTTTTTTAAACAAATCATTTTAATTGATACACATTAAAGCATGCCATTCATCCAACTGTACAATCAGTGGTATCTGGTATAATCATGTAGTTGTACATTCATCACCTCAATAATCATTACAGCATTTTCACTCAATAAAAAGAAAAATTTAAAAACATACAAACTAACTTGAAGATTCTTCACTGAAGTTTCTTTTTTCTTTTTCTTTTTTTAAGTTAGGCCAGTATAAAAATTTATTGGGAATGGGGGAAAGAGCAGAGCTTGCTGAGAAATGGGAGAGAAAGACCCAAGCACTCATCGAGACCTGGTGCGAGTCTCCTGGCAGAAGGGCTGGTTCTTGATTCTTAACGTTACACTGTTCTCCGCTGGACCAATGTCCACTTCCAGGCGCAGCCAATGGCAGTGCTGCCACGCCTGTGACCCCATGACCCTAAGACACTGACAGGGGAAGATTCTGGGCCTTGAATGGGTAAATTTCTCTCTTCATCTATGCCCCAAACCTCCGCTCCACCCTCTTATTAAAAATGCGAAGAAACGGCAAAGCCTCTTGGACTCGGACATTTAGGCTATTGCCGACTTTGACAAAATCTTGTTTTTCTGTTCCCCATCATTTTCTGTTTCCCTCATTTAAAAACAGTACCACCCAATCAGTACCTTAAAGACCTGGCAGGGAACCAGGCCCAAGACTTTCCTCTGGGGCTGTGAGCACCTGCCTCCAGGTGAGGTCGGTGGCTTGTTTCCCCAGGAGGCTCAGGATGCATTTAATAGGTGGGGCAGCTCTCCGGGATCACCGCTGAGGTGGTAGATAATCATTCCTGTTAAGAACCCCTGGGGGGCGGCGGACTTGGCCCAGTGGTTAGGGCGTCCGTCTACCACATGGAGGTCCACGGTTCAAACCTCGGGCCTCCCTGACCCCCTGACCCATGTGGAGCTGGCCCATTCGCAGTGCTGATGCACGCAAGGAGTGCCGTGCCACGCAGGGGTGTCCCCCGCGTAGGGGAGCCCCACACGCAAGGAGTGCACCCATAAGGAGAGCCGCCCAGCGCAAAAGAACAAAAAGAAGGGAGCTGAGGTGGTGCAAGAGATTGGGCACCTCTGTCCAACTCCGGGGAGGTCCCAGGATCAGTTCCTGGTGCTGCCTAAAGAAAAGACAAGCAGACACAGAAGAATGCACAGTGAATACACACAGAGAGCAGACACGGGGGTGGAGTGGGGAATAAATAATATTGGGAAGTAGACTTGGCCCAGTGGTTAGGGCGTCCGTCTACCACATGGGAGGTCCGCGGTTCAAACCCCGGGCCTCCTTGACCCGTGTGGAGCTGGCCCAAGCGCAGTGCTGATGCGCGCAAGGAGTGCCGTGCCACGCAGGGGTGTTCCCCGCGTAGGGGAGCCCCACGCACAAGGAGTGCGCCCCGTAAGGAGAGCCGCCCAGCGCAAAAGAAAGTGCAGCCTGCCCAGGAATGATGTCGTACACAGGGAGACCTGACACAACAAGATGACACAACAAAAAAGAAACATACATTCGATTCCCATGCCTCTAACAACAGAAGCGGACAAAGAAGAAGACGCAGCAAATAGACACAGAGAAGAGACAACCGGGGTGGGGAGTCAAGGGGAGAGAAATAAATAAATAAATCTTTTTTTAAAAATCCCTTGGGGGAAACGGACTTTGGCCCAGTGGTTAGGGCGTCCGTCTACCACATGGGAGGTCCGCGGTTCAAACCCCGGGCCTCCTTGACCCGTGTGGAGCTGGCCATGCGCAGCGCTGATGCGCGCAAGGAGTGCCGCGCCACGCAAGAGTGTCCCCCGCGTAGGGGAGCCCCACACGCAAGGAGTGCACCCGTGAGGAGAGCCGCCCAGCGTGAAAAGAAAGAGCAGCCTGCCCAGGAATGGCGCCGCCCACACTTCCCGCGCCGCTGACGACAACAGAAGCGGACAAAGAAACAAGACGCAGCAAATAGACACCAAGAACAGACAACCGGGGGAGGGGGGGAAATTAAATAAATAAATAAATCTTTAAAAATAAATAAATAAATAAAAATAAAAATCCCTTGGAAAAACAACCTGAGTGCCTCTCCATTCAAGGCTCTTTGGCAAATCACAGTTCTGGGAGAATTTGTTCCTCAACTCCAAGGGGCTGAGGGACTGTAAGTGACTTTCTGGAAGTTCAGCAATGCCTTATAAAAAGGAGCAGCCGTTCTGTTGAGCCCTGGCGCACCTGCTCTGGCATTAGCCCACAGGTACTGTTAGGATGAGGCTCAGGGAGGCTTGCCTAACGCCTTGATACTCTGTAACTAGTAGTATGCATTGCTTGCTTTTCCCCCTTGGCTCTTGTGGAGAGACAATGAATCTGAGTAAAATCTGCAATGTTTTCTTGAATCTGAGTAAAATCTGCAATGTTTTCTTGTTCTTTAAACCCTGGCCCTGGTGTAGGGAAACGGACTTGGCCCAGTGGTTAGGGCGTCCGTCTACCACATGGGAGGTCTGTGGTTCAAACCCCGGGCCTCCTTGACCCGTGTGGAGCTGGCCCATGCGCAGTGCTGATGCGCACAAGGAGTGCCCTGCTATGCAGAGGTGTCCCCCCTCATAGGGGAGCCCCACACGCAAGGAGTGCGCCCTTAAGGAGAGCGGCCCAGTGCGAAAGAAAGAGCAGCCTGCCCAGGAATGGCGCCGCCCACACTTCCTGTGCCACTGACAACAGAAGCGAACAAAGAAACAAGACAACAAGAGGCAGCAAATAGACACAGAGAACAGACAACCGGGGGAGGGGGGGAATTAAATAAATAAATAAATCTTAAAAAAACAAACAAACCCTGGTGTACTGTGTCAAACTAATCTAACAGAGCAGGGATTGGATAACAGCATGCAGCAACAGCAACCACTTTCCACGTTTATTTCTATTTGGTTGCAAATCTGCCAACACTTGGCCTTCCCATCCTCCATCCACTACGCTGGCATGCTTACCCAGCCCCCCAGATTCAGCTCACGTCTGCCGCCGCCCCTGAAGCCCTCTATTTGGCCCTATCTTTCAAGTTAGTTACAGTCATGGGTCCCCAGCCTGGGCCACTGGCCTCAAGATATTTTTGAAGACTACTTGAACTATTCTTTCCAGATTCTAGTTTCTCTCTTCTTTCAGGTTTCCTGGAGACTAGCAAACATTCTCCTAGAATCACTAAATCCTGGAAGGGCCACGTTTTCAAGCGGGTAGTGGTCTTGCCCATTGTCTAGTCACCATTTACCGAGGAGGAAAGAGCCTGGGAAGGTGAGAGACACGCTCTGCTCACACAGTTAGCTGTGTCACCGCCGCGAGGCACAGCCGTGTCTTCTGCTAGAACACACGGCCTCTGGACACTGCTTTCCTTCCTGGCGCTCCTGAGCAAGCACGACCGGTAAGGGCTGATAAATGCAAACACCTGCAGACCAGCAGTGGCCTCTGACTCTTGGCCTCAAAGTGGCTGCTTAGCCGATATGGAATTCTTTTTTTTTTTTTTTTTTTTAAAGATTTATTTATTTATTTAATTTCCCCCCCTCCCCTGGTTGTCTGTTCTTGGTGTCTATTTGCTGCGTCTTGTTTCTTTGTCCGCTTCTGTTGTCGTCAGCGGCACGGGAAGTGTGGGCGGCGCCATTCCTGGGCAGGCTGCACTTTCTTTTCACGCTGGGCAGCTTTCCTCATGGGCGCACTCCTTGCGCGTGGGGCTCCCCCACGCGGGGGACACCCCTGCGTGGCAGGGCACTCCTTGCGCGCATCAGCACTGCGCATGGCCAGCTCCACACGGGTCAAGGAGGCCCGGGGTTTGAACCGCGGACCTCCCATGTGGTAGACGGACGCCCTAACCACTGGGCCAAAGTCCGTTTCCCCGATATGGAATTCTGAGCAATGGATTTTGCTATGTAACTGTGTGAGCTACGCTGGTAAAGTGGATTTTTCGTGGATCCGCAGTGGCTGAGCATCTGACCCTTGGGTGTGCCGGGAGGAGAGCAGGCACTAAGGAGGCACTGGAAAGGCTCCTAGCATTACACGTCCTGCAGGCAGAGCTAGGCGTGAGGCTGCCTCTCTCCTCCGGCCGAGTAGGCAAGCATTTTTCAAATGCTCAGATTTTATTTTAAAACATTACCACACGTACACATAAAAAGGAAAAAGAAAACTACCACAAACGTAACAGCATATTCACCCCTTTTACGAATCACTGTCAGGATTTGTGTGTGTGTTTTAAATAGTATTGTTTGTGTTGTATTTTTATGTAATTTATATATTGTTTCAATTCTGCAATTTGCTTCCCTTTCCCCTTTTTTTTAAAGATTTATTTTATTTCTCTCCCCTCCCCCCCCCCTTGTCTGCTCTGTGTCCATTCACCGTGTGTTCTTCTGCCTCGGCTTGTATTTTCAGGTGGCACTGGGAAACTGCGTCTTTTTGTTGTGTCATCTTGCTGCGTCAGCTCTCCGTGTGTGCGGCGCCCCCTGGAGCAGGCTGTGCTTTTTTCACGTGCGGTGGCTCTCCTTGTGAGGCACACTCCTTGTGCGTGGGGCTCCTCTACGCGGGGGACACCCCTGTGTGGCACGGCACTCCTTGAGCACGGCAGCACTGCGCATGGGCCAGCTCACCACGAGGGTCAGGAGGCCCTGGGTATAGAACCCTGGACCCTCCATATGGTAGACAGACGCTCTGTCAGTTGAGCCACATTTGCTTCCCTCCTTTTCCCCTTTTCAATTAAATATAATATAGAGAGAGATGAGTGGATATATCTCAAGTGGTTGAGTGCTGCTTCCCATGTATGAGGTCTCAGGTTTGATCCCCCGTACTTCCTAAAAACAAAACAGACAAGTGAAAAAAACAGCTCCCATTGGAGAGTGGATATAGCTCAGTGGTCGAGCCTCTGCTTCCCATGTTTGAGGTCCTGGGTTCAATCCAGTACCGCCAGAAAAAATGTGCTTATATATATAGGGAAAGAGAGACGCATCACAAGTGTCCAGCTTGATGAATTTTCCCAAACGTAATATACCCAGTTACCTGCATTCAGATAAAGAAACATTTCTAGCATCCAGAAGTCCCTTGCATAAAGCTTTTTGTTGTTCTTCTTTCATCCCACTTTTCAGAAATTTGCCTGATGTGAAATAGATTTTTATTTTAATTTAAAGACAGCATATGCAGACTGTACACAATGAAGACACATTTCTTTTCTTCCCACCCTGATGAGGCCAAATTAAAACCAATAAAAACTTTGCCCTCTTAAGAGAAAGCCTGAGGGTAGATGCACAGCATCCTGGATATTCAGGCTGGAAGAGACTTGGAAAGAGGAGCGGGAGGCCACAGCCCGGCTGTGGCCCCTCACAAGTGGCAGGTCTGACCAGAGCCCTGGGCCCCAACAACCCACCCCGTTCCCGGCTTGTCAACAGGGACGTGAATGCCGCGACCGAGGGTGG
The DNA here is from genome assembly GCF_030445035.2 of Dasypus novemcinctus. Classification (NCBI taxonomy): domain Eukaryota; kingdom Metazoa; phylum Chordata; class Mammalia; order Cingulata; family Dasypodidae; genus Dasypus; species Dasypus novemcinctus. Next base: position 62,413,386 of record NC_080697.1, read on the forward strand.
AGGGATTAGCAGGAAGACGGTCTGCAAGGAGGAGTGCCAGCGCTCTGCCGGAGAGAACTGCGCTGCGCGGGGCCGGCTCCCGCGACCTCCCTAGTGCAGGCTCCCAGACAGGGTGCAGGGAGCCCCGGGGACCTGGGGTGCTTTTAAGTTTCAGGGAGGGAAGCGGACGGAGCTCAAGTGATTGGGCTCCCGTCGACCATATGGGAGTGAGGACGAGCTGGCCCATGTAGCGAACTGGCCCACATGGCGAGCTGGCCCACGCGGAGTGCCGGCCCACGCGGGAATGCCGTCCTGCGCAGGAGTGCCGCTGAGACAGAGAGCTGGTGCAGCAAGATGACGCAACAAGAGACACAGAGGAGAAAAAATAAGACTTAGCAGAACAGGGAGCTGAGGTGGCGCAAGAGAATAATCGCCTCTCTCCCACTCTGCAAGGTCCCAGGATGGGTTCCTGGAGCTGCCTAGTGAGAACACAAGCAGACACAGAACAACACGCAGCGAGTGGACAGAGGGGGCAGACAATGGAGGGAATGGGGCAGGGGGAGAAATAAAAAAAATCTTAAAAGTTAATTGTGAAACTCATCTGCAATATGAAAATGCTTCAAAAAAACTAAAAAAAAATTTTTTTTTCCAAGGAAAACAGTGCTACTTGACCTCTGTTGGGCACTGCAGGAACTATTAGGAAATTCACAGTTTCAACATTAGACTTTGATGACATCATTCTCTTTGAAGCTGGGCTTTTGACAGAGGCTGTGTTAAAATGCAAGCAGTACATGAAAATTCCTGTAGAAAGGGAAATCAGGGTGGTTGCATGCAATCTGATTCTAAGGTTCAAGAATTTGCTCAGGGCTCAATGAGGGCACAAATTCCCTTAGAAAGTAATTTTTAGTTATTTAAGAATAAAATATCAATTTTTCTCTCAATTTATGTGTAGTGTATTTTTTCAAACTACTACTCAATTGTTGGAACTTAATTATTTGTCATTCGGACCCAAGTACTCAATAAACAAATCTGTTAGGTATTTCTTTTGGCCTAGAAGTTCTATCGGCTCCTGCACTGGGTGAAATCGAGCTTCCTGGAGCTATTTCAGCATCTCTGGTGCAGTGTCAGCTGGAATGTCCAGCTGGTGGACCCGTGCTCAGTGTACTACTCATGTGAGGAAACGAAGTCTCAAGGTTTAAGTGACTTGGTCGAGGCCCCCCGGCCTGGGCAGATCCAGGTTTTGTGGGGTCTGAAGCTTGTATAATTATTGAAACCCTCTTTAAGGACAGAAATGCAAAATCAGGGACTCTAGGTTAGGCAGAGGGCTTGCAAATGAAGGCACCTGAAGCTTAACGTTCATTAGCTGCATGGTAAATCCTCCCCTGTCATCAGATTCTAAGTGGTGGAAATGGAATTTAAACACAGAACTGTCCGGCTCCAAAGACACAAAATGGGGATTTCACTTTCCTAACGGTAATTATAGAAAACCAGGATGTGGAAACACTTGGAAATGTGAGTCTGTGAGAGAGTCCTGGGAGTGGGAACACAATTCCTGTATCATCTCAGCGAAAGTTCTAACAAGCGATTGGAGAGAGCTTTGGCGCCAAAAGGAGTTTGCGTTCTGTCTCCACCGCTTTCTCGCTCTGTGGCCTGGGAAAGTTACTGTTCTGGTTGATTCGCACCCCAGTCCTGTGGATGTGCACCCAGTGTCCATGGGATCTCTGAAGGTGCTGTTAAATAAAGGCGAGACCACCACAGGTCAAGGTGGGCTTCAGCATCAGGTGGAATCTGAGCCTCCTCCTGACATAGAGGTGCAACGGACACAACCAATCAAGGCCCACAGAGAAAAGGTGGCATTGGAGTGGGAAAAGTGGACATGGTGGCTGATGGGTATGGGGAGTGGCAGGAAGAGATGAGATGTGGAGGCGCCTTTGGGACTTGGAGTTGCCCTGGGTGGTGCTGCAGGGGCAATCACCAGACATTGTAAATCCTCCCAGGGCCCACTGGATGGAATGTGGGAGAGTATGGGCCATGATGTGGACCATTGACCATGAGGTGCAGAGATGCCCAGAGATGTACTTGCCGGGTGTAATGGATGTGTCATGATGAGGGGAGTGAGTGTTGCTGGGGGGGGAGTGGTGGGCTGGGGGTGGTGGGGCTGAATGGAACCTCATATATATATATATATATTTTTTTAATGTAACATTTTTACAAAATCAATTAAAAAAATAAAAAATAAAAAATAAAATTGAATTACAAAGAAAAAAAAAAAGGTGGGCTTCAATCCAAACTGACCGGAGTACGTAGGAGCACAGGAAATTTGGAACGAGGGGAACAGAGAGGGCCCCTGTGATGGAGGTGTGGCAGCAAGCCATCGCCGAATGCTTCAGATTTGAGGAGCACGACCTGCCAACACCCTGGTTTTGGACTGCTAGTCCAAACCCACGGGACAATAAACTTCTGTTCTGTGGTACTTTGTTACAGCAACCCTGGCAAACCAAGACAGTTACTTACCATCTCTGGTTATTACCAGGGCAATAATACCCACAAGATTGTGAAAAACAAATTTTTTTAAAAGATTTATTTCTCTCCCCTTCCTCCCCTTTGTCTGCTCTGTGTCCACTCACTGTGTGTTCTTTTGAATCCCCTTGCATTCTTGTCATGCGGCACTGGGAAAAAGTGTTGCTTTTACTGTTACATCATCTTACTGCATCAGCTCTCTTGTGTGTGTGGCGCCACTCCTAGGCAGGCTGCACTTTTTCTGTGTGGGGTGCACTCCTTGCACGTGGAGCACCCCTATGCGGGGGACACCCCTGCGTGGCACGGCACTCCTTGTGAGCGGCAGCACTGCACGTGGGCCAGCTCCACACGGGCAGGAGGCCCTGGGGATTGAACCCTGAACCTTCCACATGGTAGGTGGATGCTCTATCGGTTGAGCCACTACCACTTCCCAAGACTGTGAAAATTAAATGAGATGCCATGGATCTATGGCAGGCACACGAACCGTGTAAATCTCCCTCTCCTTCTTTTTCCACACAGCTATCATGCCTATTTGGAGATGAAATAAGTACAGACAAGCTGGCTGGTAGAGTTTCCTTGGTGTGTGGATAAATTAAGTAAATGCACATATATGGCAAGTAACAGTCTGCAAAAGATGCAAATCAGACCAGCTCGGCAGATACTTGCCTGGTGTCTTGTCTTGGTCAGTGCCTGCTCAGTGTCTATTTTCATGGGTTCACCATTTTCCTACAGACTATGTTTGAAACTCCTTATCCTGGTACTAGATATTTCCCGGAATCAGCCTCAACCTAGCCCTCCAACACTTTCTCCTCTGTGACCGACGCAAACCCTTTCTTCTGGCTGGGTTTGTTTCCTCTGGGATCCTTAAATAGCCACCACAGCCTCAGCGCAAAGCCACTTCCCCTGCTGGGAATTCTCTCCCCCTTCCACAGCCCTGACTCCGCCCCTGGTCTGAGGTCAAGTACCTCAAGCCCTTCTCTTGCAGGCTGCATTTTCCTAACCGGTCCCTTGGGCAGTCAGTCCTTCGGGCTCTTACCCCAGCTACCCTGTGTCCCATGCCTTCAGGGCTTAACCGCCGCACCGCCTTATTCTGTTCTGTAACTTCTAGAGAGTGTGTTTTCCCTTCCAACCGCATTGTACATTCAGTGAGTGTTACGGAAACACCAGCCTGAGAGCAGAGGCTTGGCGGGTTACTGCCTTGCTGTATAGCCCCAGGCAAATGCCTTTCCTCCCTTCAGCCGAAACTGGGGCTGGAGAGGAGGTGCAGGGGATATCGCTTCACAGAGGCTTGTTGATCACGTAGGCCCAAGGCGGGAGCCAGGTACTAAAAGGTGAATGAAGGTGACAAAGACGTTAGGACCTCGTGGTCTAGTGGGAGGAGCAGATGCAAGTCCTCATCTGTGGACTTACTGGACTGATGAATGAGCAGGGGCCACGAGGCCAGCGGCTGTCCAAAGGCCTGTTTGACCTTCTCTCCTTACTCTCTCCCACGCCACTGTCTGACCCATGACTGACTTAATTTTCTGAACTCTAAGGTCCCCGTAGCAGTTTGATATTACCGATGAATTCCAAAAAGAAATATCGATTATGTTTGTAAACTGATTAGGGACAGAGCTGAGCTTTGGTGCTGGAGCCCAGGGAGGGCGCCAAGCCTTCTGCCTGAGAGTCTACAGCCGGCCCTATGGAGAGAGCGAGCACAGCCTCCGAGCCAGAAAGAGACGAGCCCCAGGGCGAGAAATGGGCCTCATCCCAGCCCACAGCTGAGGCTGGAAGACGCTGGGGCCACGGAGCCTTCAGGGAAGAGGAAGGTTGAACCTTCACAGGAGCCAGCTGCCATCCTGCTCCAACACGTGGCAACAGACTTTGGTGAGGGAAGGAACTTACGCTTTATGGCCTTGTGACCATAAGCTTCTACCTCAAATAAATACTTTATAAAAGCCGGCAGATTTCTGGTACCTTGCATCAGCACCCCTTTTGGCTGAATAATATAACCTGACTCTGGACCCCACCATGCACTTATTTTTTTTTAAATGGTGCCATCATATATACAACATAAAACTTCCCATTTTAACCACTTTCAAGTATACAATTCAGTGTTATTAACTACATTCACGATATTGTGCTACCATCACCACCACCCATTAGCAAAAAACTTTCCCATTACCCGAAACGGACAAACGTTCACATTAAGGATTAACTTCCCATTTCTCACCCCTGCACTCCTGGTGTAATCTCTTTATGCATTTTCATATTCTAGTTATTTCATATAAGAGAATCATACAAAATGTGTCCTTTTGGGCCCGGCATATTTCGCCCCTGACAGTGCCCTCAAGGTTCCTGCGGCATGTTCCCGAACCTCAGTCCTTCTCACAGCTGAGTAATATTCCACTGCATGGATAGTCACACTTCGGTCACCCGTGCACCTGCTGAGAGCGCGGCGCGCTCTGCACGGTGAGAGAAGCTCCTGCCTCCGTCCCCGCCGCACAGTCCACGGCCCTGGTCCCCTGGCCCAGGAGCGTGCTCTGCTGCTTCTGTCCCTGTACTCCCATGCGTGGGAGGCGCAGGGCAAGTGACCAGGGCGCGGGGCAGGGCGCTGCGCGCTTCTCCAGGCAGTGTGCTGAGCACCTGATGCGCCCGTCTCACTCCCCACAGCTCCCCACAGCTCCGTGGGGGAGTTGCTGCCATCAGCCCCAGGTCACAAACAGGGAGCCTGAGTCCAGGAGAAGTCACAGAACTCGCCCGCGAGGCAGGGCGGAGGAGCTGGGGAGGTCCGGGTGGCCGGCCCGGGGCGCATAACTCCAGTCAGGCGCCGGCGACTCCACGCCCCGCGGGGCGCCCCTTTCCGTCATGCCGGACACGCTCCACTTCCTGGGGCTGCCTGAGACCGAAGGGCGCGGGCAGGCCGCTTCCTTGGGGAGGAGGCCTGCGCGGGGGCGCCCCCGGTTCAGGGGGGCCCAGGTAGGAAGCAGCCCATAGGAGCAGGAGGTCTGAGTTCTGGTTCTGACATCGGAAATCTCTCCACCTTTCAAACCTGCTTTCCCGCCAGTAAACGAGAGCCGGGCAGGCAGCGGGGCCGGTGCGGGCCTGTGCGGGGCTGTGCGGGCCGGTGGGGGCCTGTGCCGGGAGATGCGGGGCCGCGCACGCGCGCCGGCCCCAGGCAGTGGTCGCGCGGCAGGAATGTGCGTGTCCAAGGGCCCCCGAGGCCGCGCGGGGACTCCGGGCACGGGGAGAAGGGGGGCGCTCCGCGGAGGGGAGGCTCTGCCCGGGGGGCTGGGGGCGTCGAGGGCGCGCACCTCTCGTGGGTCTGGGCCCCGCGCCCCACGCACAGCCCGGGCGGGTCGGCAGGGGGCGGGGAGAAACGTGGCCCGCCAGGCTCGGGGGGCCCAGGGGGCGAGGCCTGGGGAGCGGGGAGGCGCCAGGGCCGCCCACCGCGAGGGTCACGTGCACGCCGCCCCTCTCCCGCCCCCGGGCTCCGGGCTGCGGCGTCCAGGCGGGGAGGAGCTGGCCCGAGGCGGGGGGAGAGGTGGCCTGGGGGAGGCGGTTTGGGGGGAGGGAGTTGGCCCGGGGGGAAGTTGGACCGAGGGAGGGGGTTTTGGGGGGATTTGGCCCGAGGGAGGGGGCTGGCCGGGGAGCTGGCTCCTGGGCGTGGGGCTGGGGGAAAGCTGGCCCGAGGGAGGGGGTTTGGAGGGGGGGCAGTTGGCCCGAGGGGGGGGCCTGGGGGTGGGAACTTGGCCCGAAGGAGGGGGCTGGGGGGGGAGTTGGCTCGAGGGAGGGGGTTTGGAGGGGGGGCAGTTGGCCCGAGGGAGGGGCCTGGGGGTGGGAACTTGGCCCGAAGGAGGGGGCTGGGGGGGGAGTTGGCCCGAGGGAAGGGGTTTGGAGGGGGGGCAGTTGGCCCGAGGGGGGGGCCTGGGGGTGGGAACTTGGCCCGAAGGAGGGGGCTGGGGGGGGGAGTTGGCTCGAGGGAGGGGGTTTGGAGGGGGGGCAGTTGGCCCGAGGGGGGGGCCTGGGGGTGGGGACTTGGCCCGAAGGAGGGGGCTGGGGGGGAGTTGGCCCGAGGGAAGGGGTTTGGAGGGGGGCAGTTGGCTCGAGGGGGGGGCCTGGGGGTGGGGACTTGGTCCGAGGGAGGGGGCTGGGGGGGACTTAGCCCGAGGGAGGGGGCTAGCGGGGGGCGCTCCTGGGCGGGGGGCTGGAGGGAGGAAGCTGGCCCGGGGGAGGGGGCTGCGCGGAGCCCGGCCGGAGCAGGCGGGCGGCGCGGGCGGCCGCCGGCCCGGGGGCGGGGCCTGTCGCGAGGGGCGGGGCCTGTTGCTAGGCCTGCGCAGGAAGCGGCGCGGCCGCCTGTTTACTCCCGGCGGGGGAGCTTTAACCCGAGGGCGGGAAGGCGACAGGGAAAACGCGGAGCAGGATTCCCGGCCGCGGGAGCGGGGGCGGGCGCGCGCGGGGCCCCGGGCTGGGTCCGGCCAGTCGGCGCGGCCCGTGCGCGCGGAGCGGAGCCCTCGAGCTGAGGTGCCGCCGCCGCCCTCAGTCCAGGAGTGTCCGCTGTGGTCGTGCGGGGCCCCCAGGCCGCTGTGGCCTGCTCCCGGAGGGGCTGGGCGCGCACTACCCCCCGCGGGCTGGGGTGCGCCCTTCCTTGGAGAGGAAAGCGCTTTGTGGCTGGGAGGGGTCTCCACGGTCCCGAGCCAGCGGCGCTCGCGGGCTCCTGTGGCACCCACTCCAGGGCCCCCGGCGCTGGTGAGCTGGCCACAGGTGAGGGCCGGAGGCCCAGCAGGACGGCGTGGCCCGTGGAGGCCCCTCCGCGGGTAGAAGCCCCAGCCTGGGCGCCCGGGTGTGCCACGGGCGGGGTCCCTGTCTGTGCCGCCTCGCCTCCTCTGGGAGCTCACCGCCCCCCTGCCTGAGGCATTTGGACTCGATCCTGGTGGCCCATCCCTGGCCAGAGTGGTCCAAACAGCGGGCTTTTTAACTGAGAGTCCACTGAGTCGTTCCCTGGAATCAACATTGCGTGAATGTTGGAGAGAAAGGCTTGTTTTCTGCTTGTGGATAAACTGGGATGTCAAAACTTGGGAGCTGGCAACTTTCCTCTACCCCCATCTTCCTTTAAGCCTATCTTCAGTCTCTAGCTCTCTGAGACAGCTTGGTTAACTTACTTCATATCAGAGAGGTCCTGTGGTAGTTGTCCTCCACTGCCTGTGACAGCCAGGCCCTGAGCCTCAGCGGACTTGCAACTCCTACCCTCTGGTTTATTGGGCTTACCCCAGCCAGCTAACAGGGAGGTGAAGAAGGTCAACCACCACACCAGGGAACTGAGAGTGCCTACAATTGCAAGCAGGAGAATTGCTTCCATCATCCATGTGGAATCTAAGCTCCCTCTTGATATAGAGGTGGAGGGGACATCACCGTCCCAGGGCCCACAGGATGGAGGAATAGAGTATGGATTAGAGCGCACTTACTGATATTCTACTATGGAACTATTGTGATTAGTAATGGAAGAAATTGTAGCATTGATGTGGAGAAAGTGGCCACAGTAGCTGCTGAGGGTGGGGAGAGGGAAGAAAAGATGTGATGTGGGGGCATTTTCAGGACTTGGCATTGTCCTGGGTGGTGCTGCAGGGACAGATGCTGGTCATTTTATGTTCTGCCATGGCCCCTGGGTGGACTGGGGGAAAGTGTAGACTACAATGTAGACCATTATCCATGTGGCGCAACAAATGTATTCACCAAATGTAATGAATATCCCACGATGGTGAAAGAGGTTGTTGTCATGGGAAGAGTTGGGTGGGGGGTATATGGGGACCTCATATTTCTTTAATGTAACATTTAAAAAATAGAGAGAGAAAAGTTGGGAGCTGCTAGAAACCGTCTTCCCAGTACCTGAAGGAAGCGCTTTTCTTTGATGGGTGGAGGGGCTGTTGCAGTGGGAAAGAACGGAGGAGCTCGGAGCTTGTAGGAAAGGGCAGGCAGGAGTGGAGGCGTGTCTGACCCGGGTCGGCTGTGCCGGTGCTGTCCCTGCTCCGGCATTTCCCGGTGAGGTGAGCCAACACGAAGAACCTTCAGCGAGCGTGAATTGAGTATGTCACTTGTCTCCCAAAAGAGGCCTGACTAATAGGTTTGGCACAGCATTATTTATTTATTCTTCAGAGGAGAACGGAAGTTGGGTGCTAACCACTTCCCATAATAAGTCATACCAAGCGTGAGTCCTGGGGATATGGGGAGACAGAAGAAATTAAATCTTCCTCAATATTATTGCTGTTATAAACAGGACATGATTTAAAAAGGCCAAATTAAAGAGTAGATGGATATTGGTAGCCTTGGATTGCTGTGAAGACTTGAATCATGAGAAGATTGAGATCTTTGAGCTGAGATTACTAGAATGTTTTTAACAAAATGGTTAAAGAAAGAATGAGAGGATTGGGAAGCAGACATGGCTCAAGTGACTGAGCTCCTGCCTACACATAGGAGGTCCCTGGTTCAGTTCCTGGTGCCTCCTAAGGAAGACAGCAAGCTGGCAAGACAGGCAGGTGCAGCAAGCTGATGCAACAAGATAACACAAGAAGAAGAAACATAATGAGAGCTACAACAGAGCAGGGAATGGAGGTGGCCCAGGTTCAGTTTCTGGTGCCTCCTAAAAAAAAAAGAAGGAAGATGAACAGACACAGCAAGTGCAAACAATGAGGGGTGGGAAGGGAGGGAGGAAGGAAGGAAGGAAGGAAGGCTATTCTATGAATTGGTAATGCCAGCAAAGCTGGAAAATGGGAAGGAGAATGTCAGTTTTAAAGAAGTGCTTAGAAACACAGGACATTGAACTTCAGTGAGTAAGGGGCACTTAGAGTCATAGACTCTTGGGCTGGACAGAGTCCCCGACAGGTCACTCTTCTTCCTCCTGAACATTTCCAGTGATGGATAGGCGATCAAGCAAAATGTGGGTCGGTGCGCCAAAGAAAACCATATAACTTGCCTGCTATGCTCACGCTAAGGGTCTGGAGCTAAAATCAGAGGCACTGAAAGGGCCCTTTGGGAACCCTTTTGTGAACCTAAGACAGGTTTGATGGTGTTGGCATAGCAGACAAGAAAAAGGTGTAACATACTCAGTGTCACCTTGTGCCGCTCCCTGACTCCCAAGGGGAGGGTGTTTTCTGGCTCAGCCAGCTGCGAGGCCTTGGGCTAGGTGAACGTGTAAAAGTCAGGACAGACAATGTTTCTCCATTTGGGTGAAGAAGAGAGGAGAAAGGCGAGTAAGGAAGCAGGGGGAGACAAGGTGGAGGAGAGCCGAGAGGAGGACAGGTGTGAGAAGCAGCTGTTGGCAAGAGTCGGCCTTTTGGGAGAGAAGTTTCAGGAGAGGAATTTTGCAGCCTTGTTGCGTGTTGCGAGGTGAAAGTCCTCCTTGGCTGTCTCTGAAGAAGCTTCAATAAAGATGTGTTTTTAAGGCTTTTTGAATTGGATTTGGTTTTCTTCTGGCTGTGTCAGCACATTTCACTGATCTGTATCAGCATTTTGTCACCTGTCCAGCTAACTGAAATTGTCAAGCATCTCACCTCCTGCCCCTTCTCCCAAAGCGTGGAGGAAGCAAAAGCGATGGTGTAACTCCCACTCATCAGGTGGTGGGACTGGGGCAAGTGGGCGCCGTGGCCGGCAAAGTTGCCCACAGCGGTGACGACGGTCCAGGCACTTTGGCTCTTAGCATTCATCTCGAAGGAAGCTGACAGGTTGGTTGACTAGTGAATTTCAAAGGTTCTCTTTGACAGGATTAGTTTGGACCAGACAGACTAAGTAAGCCGTGAAGGAACTGGAGAAATAGAGGAAGAACAACCTGGAACGACCTGGAGTGCTCCGCGATGTGGCTCCTGGGTCTGGCACGTCCCCATCCCCACCCCCACACACCTTTCTGTGCTAAGTCACTGCAAACCCAGTTGCTACCGATTTCTCTTGCCCTCTAGGACATTGAAAGCCTGACAGGAGTGGTATGAGAGGCAGTCAATGACAGTGCCAGGAGAAGGCTGGGGTTTGGTGGGTCAGCATTTCATGCGTGAGAAGGTGGTGAGATCCGCTGTGGCTAAGACAAAGATTGGCAAATCTCTGCGCCCACATATTAGAAAGATTATTTGGGCAGGATGTGGCCTACAGCCAAGGGGGGGGGTGAAGTTAGGGGAATCTGTGGTGACGTTACCTGTTTTCAAGGTAAGAGTGGGGATTGTGAGGGCAAGTATCTCCCCAGAAAACCGAGGGTCTGCAAAGCCCCCCTTCCCACCTAAATTACTGTCTTTTTTTTTCCTTAAAGATACATAGATCACACAAAATGTTACATTGAAAACTATAAGAGGTTCCCCTATACCCCACTCCCCCCACGTCAACAATCTCTTTCATCAGTGTGGCACATTCATTGCATTTGGTGCCTCATGTTCCGCGTCCCCAAAGCAGCTGATTCCCAGTTTGAACACGTCCAGGTGCTGAGATCGGCAGGTTCAAGGCTGGGAGAAAGTACGCACAGATACCCTGAGGGTACGTGGGGTCTTCTCCTGCATGCGGGTGCTTGTTTGCTTGAAAGTGTTGCTCGTGGATCTTGAGCTGTGAATGCATCCTGACCACCTTTCCGTCCTTCCCCTTCAATTCAACCCGAAGCCCACCTCAGATCACCTTGAGGATTGAGTCCCTCAGGGAGAAGAGCCATCCGCCCCAGGCATTCCTGAAAGCCGCCTTCTTTTAGAATTCCCGGGCCTCCTGTCTGTGCTAGTGTTTCCTCCGCTAGGATACATTATAATTTTATCAACCAAGAGCAAACTATCATCAAACTAGCAAAGGCAGCCCTCTCCTTTTAAACTGAGACAAGCAGGCTGGGTTGAGGTTGTGGAGTGGAAGTTGTGCTGAGCACCGGGCGTCACAAGAGAACAAGAGACAACAGAGGTCCCTAAACGCAGGTGGCACACAGGGGCAGATGGTTTCCTGATGTCCTGCTCTGGGCAGCTAATTCTAGAGGGAGCCGAGGGGACGGAGGCAGTGAGCAGGGGTCTGGTTCAGGTGGCCTAACCCTGGTACCCGGGTCCCTGGAAGAAGAGCGTTCCAGCCTGAAGGAACCCGTGAAGCGCTGAGGTGGAAGGGGGCTGGCCACCGCCAGGCCCGAGTGGGGCAGCCGGTGAGCTGCGAAGAGCGCTGGAGTGACCTGGGGACCGCCGTGCCCGACTTGGACTGAGTGGGACCGGAAGCCGTTGGAACTTTTGAGTGGAAGAGAGATATAATCTCATTCAAGGTTGAAAGGACTAGTTAGGAGCCTATTGCAGAGGTCCAGGTTGGAGAGTGGTTGGACCAGGGAAGTTGTGCTGGAAATGGTGGGATATATTTCATAAGCAGAGCAATAGGACTTTCTGATGGAGTGGATGTGCTATGTGAGAAAAAGGGAGGAGTTAAGGATGACTCCACGTTTGTTCTTTCTATCCTGAGCAACTAGAAGAATGGAATTGGCATTTATTGATATTTTGGAGAGAAATCAGAAGTTTGGTCTTGGACATGTTGCATTTGAGATCGGATTAGACATCCAAGTAGAGATGTCAAATATGTAGCGAGTCATACTGGAGCGGAGGAAACCAGGTGAGAGAGAAGATGAGGCTCTGAGAGCCTGAGGGCTCAGTTCACTCCTTAAGCCTCATCCTGCTCCAGATCCTTTGAACTGGGGGGTCCCTGGATGATGGAATGACTCTAGACTTGTTCTCAGGTCCAACCAATGTTTATCCAGTGCCTACTACATGCCAGGCATTTTGCCAGGTGCTGGATGTACATTGGAAAACAAGACACACTCCTTGCCCTACAGAATGTTTAGTCTTGCAAGGGATTAGGAGAAGAGAATGGAAATTTCAGTATAATGGGGTGGATGCGGTGCAGGCTGCGTTGGACACAAAGGAAAAGTATCTTATCTAGTCTTGGAGGCAAGAAAAAACTTCCCAGAAAGTACAAGCTAAGCTGGTCACTGAAGGATGTGAGGGTGAGGGAGTGAGGTGGGGCATGTTCCAGGAAGAGGAAAGGGCATGTGACAAGCAAAGCAAGAAAATCTGCTCAAGGAAGAGAAAATTTCCATCTAGCCCATCTGGAGTGAAGTGCAAGGGCAGAGAGGCAGAGAGGCAGGTGGGGGTTGGAGAAGAGTCAGGGCCATCCATCCGCAGGGGTCCTCAGAAGCAAGTGGGACTTTATTACAAAAGCGGTGGGAAGGTTTTGAGGAATTTTGAGGCTAGGGTAAGAGTTGATAGAGGCAGACAAGCCTGGAAACAGCCACAGCGGACGGCTGGTGACGGTGGCCTAAATTAAGTCAGCGCGCTGGGATCCAGACAAAGAACTGGGTCTCGTGTCTCGGGCTGCCAAATGCAGACTCTTGCCTGTCCTGAAATAGCGCCTGTAAATGTGTCCTCTTAATATGAGGCAGGGGAGAGAAGGCAGGGCCGGGGTCTGCTCTGCTTATTCTCAGCTAACGGAGATGCTCTCTGAGAAGCCACTGGCTCTGATGGAAATGAGAAACATACGAGAGGCCCACATTTTAATAGGGGGTGGGAAGGAGCAAGGTAAGGTCAGTGCTGGTGAGATCGACCCAGGAAGGGCACGCTGTGGCACGAGGGGCTGGGGAGACAGGATGCGAAACAGAAGCGTTAGTTCTTTCCAAAGGCATCTTGCTTTGTGTGATGAGTGCGCGGCGCAGTGTGTACTCAGGGCAGGGCCCGGATTCTGTGTGAAGACACGTAAGTACTGGGTTTGGGTTTGGGAACGGACGTGTGAAGGGAAGTTTTCTCTGTGTTCACAGGCGAAGCTCTGGAATGCGCACTGTGCAAGTACATGCCTGCAGTAATGCGCAGTGAGAGCCTGCGCTGGTGCTCCCAGGGCGGCCTCTCACAGAGCAAGCTGGCTCCTGCCCCCGGAGCTCCTACGCTGCATGCAGCAGGCACCGTTTATTTGTCAAATTAATGTTTTAGTTTTATTACGGTTCAATAGTCTTAGGAAATATATAGGTTTGGTTACAAGTTTGAACTTGACTAAGAAAAATAAATTCACAGCCAGGTGCTAAACTCCATTTACAAAATCTAGCAATTGAACTACTGTAATGGAGTTCATGTACTAGATCAAGTCCTACCTTGTGCAAGAAACTTTGACGGTTTCATCTCATTTTATCAACATTTGCTCAGCACTGGGCTGTGCTGCCTGCACCGATTTCCCGGCCCTCTGAACCACCTTAGCTTCTGCACTGTGATTAGAGCTTAATTATATGCTATCTTGTATTGTTTCTTATTTGTTGCATGTGGATTAATCCGCTTCCAACTAGGCTGCTGGGGGAAGGGACTGTATCTTAAACTTGAGGAAAGGCGAGGAATTTAACGGAGAAGTGAATATACAGAGGAAATGCCCTGTTTGAGGAAAAACGGAAACAAGAACGTTCAACAAGTTTACTTATGAATACAACAATATGTACGAAGACACCTTAGTACAAGGAAACAGACATTGTGGTTAATTAACTGAAATATTTCTTTAATAATAAAACACAAACTTCAAACCTGCATTTCCACGTTCAGGGAAGGCTTTGGGTATTAAAGTTTGCAAAAGGACGAGGCTGAGTGACAGAACCAGTCTGGTGTCCTGCAGCAGGTGTCCCCAGAGCGGCACTGCTGGCCTATTAGGCCAGAGCCCTTGGTGGCAGGGAGCCTCTCCTGCTCTTGAAGGGGGGGCCGGCACCCCGGTTTACTCCCCAGATCCAGCAGCAGCTCCTCCCAGGCGAGACATCAAAAATGTCTCCAGACGGGCCACGTGTCCCCGGGAGTGAACCGGTTGAGAACGGCTGTCCTATAGGACTTTTGGTTCTATTAGGTAATTTTCTCTTCTAAAAAATGGTGGGAGATGGGAGAAGGGGAATGTTTTATTGCTTTGAGCTGTATTATTTTATTTCGTCTTAGAGATAAAGCAGCCGAGGTTCGGTGAGATGAAAGAAGGGCGCTGAAGCCCATAAAGCGGGTTTGGGCAGCTGGACAGGATTTTCAGCCAGGCCTGCCCGACCCGAAGCCCGTGGCCCCTTCCAGCACAGCGCCCGGGCCCTGCTGGAAAAACAGCACACCTCCCGCCGAGGATGAACTGCACGTTCAGAAATTACGTCCCAGGTTTAAAAAACTTTTTGGGGAGGGCAATGATTACTGCTCCATTTACCGCATTTGCTGGAACGTGAGCGTGCGTCCTTCTGCACAGACACACCGCGCCCTTCTCGACGCCGAGACTCCGCGCGTATCTCTGAAAAGCACAGCGCGGCCCGGCGGAGCGGCTGCGGTGCCCCGGGTTAGAAATCACCCGAAAGCCGGGCCCGGCGGCGCCCCGGCCCCGCGCGGCCCCCGAGGCGCAGGCCCGGACCGCGGACCCGCCTCCCCGCCCGCCCGGAGGCCTTCCCGCCGAGGAGGCGGCGCCGGAGCCGGGCCCGGGCCGGGGGGGCGAGCCCTCGGCGGGGTCGGGGCTTCAACCGCGGATTCCGATTTTGGGGTGGGGGGTTCACAACTCGGTCAGGTTCGAGTGCGCATGTGTGCGACGAGCCCCTCGGCACTGACTGAGCGCCCACTGTCCGCGCAAGGTCGAGGCGAGCCCCCCCGGCGCGCGGGGCCGCGGGCGCGCGGGGGCGGGGTGGGGGGCCGGGGCCGGGGCGGGGCCGGGGCGGGGCCGGGGGGCGCACGGCGGGCCGGGGGGCGGGGCCGGGGGCGGGCCAGGGCCGGGGGCGGGCCAGGGCCGGGGGCGGGCCAGGGCCGGGGGCGGGCCAGGGCCGGGGGCGGGCCAGGGCCGGGGGCGGGCCAGGGCCGGGGGCGGGCCGCGTCCCCGCTCGCGCTCGCCCCTCCGCTCCCTTCCGGGCGGGAATCCGGGCCGGGTTGTGGCCGCGGCCGCGTACGTGCGCCGCGTCCGGGGGGGCCGCCAGGTGGGCGCGAACCGACCGCGGCCGGGGCGGCCCCGGGACGTGCCGACGCGCCCGAGCCGAGCTGCCCCGCGCGGGAGGTGAGTGCGCGGGGCCGGGGCGCGGGGGCTTCCTTCCCGCGGGGCGGGCCGGGGCCGGGGGCTGCGGCGGGGCCGGGCGGGGCGGGGGTGCCCCTCGCGCACCGCCTTGTTTATGCCGCCGGCCTCGCCTCGGGGTCCCCTCCCCAACTTTGAGCGGTGGTCCAAGTCGAGCTGCGCGGGGACCGCCCCGTGCCCCGGCCCGCGGCCCTGCGCGGGCCCCTGCCCCCGGCCCCTGTACCCGACCCCCTACCCCCCTACCCCTGCCCCCCGCCCCGGCCCGCGTCCCTGCGCGCTCCCCCCGCGAGCCAGCGCGGGCCTGGGACGGCCGCGCGACACACCCTCCTCGGGGGCCGCCCCCCCGTTCCGCGCGTTCTCCCCGGCCCCGCCTCGCCGAGGCCCCGGGCCCTCGTGGAGGGGCCCCGCAGTGGGTGCGGGCAGGGAGCTGCGCGGGTGGGGCCTGCAGAGGGAGTTTGTGATGTGCCCGCGGTGTCAGGGCAGCGGTTTCTTTCCTGCTGTGCAGTCAGCGCTCAGCCTCTTCAATTTCGGGTTGACCCAGAGGCCTGGAGAAGCCCCTTGGAGGTGGGGAGGGGGCCTCCGCCTCCTTGTGTTCTGGCCGGCGGGCCCGGTGCGGGTGGATTTGGAGCACCGCCGCGAGGCAGGTGTGCTCAGGTCGCTGGGCGGAGCCACCTGCGGCCCCGCCGCCGCGCTTACGCCCCTCTTTTCGTCCAGCTGGTCTCCAAGTAAGTGATCAACAGGTGTGGAAGGCCTGCTTTGCACTCTCTTCAGGTGTGTAGACGGCTTCTGGTCCCCGGAAAACTGAAGCTCCCCCGAGCAGGTGAGGGCCACGCGTCAGGTACTTCAGGAGCTGCTGAGCCTTAGCCCCCTGCAGGCCCCTGGGGGTGGTCGTGGGCACAGGAAGTCGAAGCCCTCGGGAAGCCTCTTGACTTGGGGGGAACATTCAGAACTCAAGTCTCCCTTAACGTGCTGTGGCTGCCTGGGTCGTGTCACCGCCGCCCGGGCTGTCACCACTGGAATGAGCCGAGAAGGGGCTTTGAACACCTTTTTGGGGAAGGCCGGACGGCAAGAGGAGAATCAGCAGGTTTGGGAGTTGGCGAAGGGATGAAGGGGCAGAGGCTCCTGTGCTCCTGGGGTGAGACGAGACGGGACAGGCTGATGGGACGATTTGTGGTCTCAGTGGAGAGACGGACGGGCGAGCTCCAGACGCAGGTGGCTGTCAGAGGGCGCAGGAGGCAGCTGCGGACGGGGGCTGCAGGACCCTTCTAGGGTGTGCCTTCACAGGTCCGAGGGCGAACGGACCTGGCTCTGCTGAGAGAAGGGGCGTGACCTTGGCCAGACAAGGCCACGGTGCTGGCCAGTAGGAGGTCAAGGTGGAGAGGAGCAGTGGTGAGCCTGAAGGTCCTCGGAAGCCAGCTGGGAATTCACGTACCCGGCACGTGCTGGGGAGGCAGTGGAGGCCGGGGAGCCTCTGGACCTTTTTGGGAGGGTTTTAAAGTTTCATTAGGAGGCTCGTGGGCCAGGGGGCTCTAACAGTTGTGGAGGGTGCCCAGCACCCGGGCTGGAAGGACGGGGAGGGGTGAAGGAAAGGATGAATGGTCATTAATTCTTGGCGGAAAGTGATGACACGCCAGGGCCTTGGAGCTGCTGTGGTTGGTAATGGGAGGGATGGGAGGCGTGTGTTGTGGAGAGGAGTGGTTGACACTCAGGTTACCAGGAGTATTTGCCGAGCCGTCCTGTGAGCAGCTGGGCCTGTGAGAAACCAGGTGAACCAGCCGAGAGAGACGAGAGGCTCTTGGGGATGGGCAGGTGTACCCCTGGCAGGCGCGGAGGACGCCGAGCAGGCTGGGTTCTGAATCCGGAGGAATCTGTTGTGTATCCCCTTCGAATGGCAGAGCCTGGCCTGGAGCCTGAAGCTGGGAAGTGGGGCCCTGGGGATGGGGCTGCTTACGCTTCTCGTGGAAGAGTGGAGAGAAGTAGAATGGGATTTGCTAAAGACAACGGCCATAAATCACTGCCTTTTTAAACAAGCCGAGTGGGCTCATAACTGGTTTGGCTTGCCAGCGAGCTCTTCAGGCCTGGGCGGGGGTCTTGGGCATCATGATAATCTAAAGGAGAGAGAAGAAAGTTCTGGTCTAGGGAGTGCTGCATTTCCCAGGCCCAGCTCTGTCCCAACCTGTGGCGGTTGCTCTTTCCAAAAGTCTGGTGACCCGTAGACGGAAGAGAGCTAGTGCTGTTTTTCCTGAGCCCTGAAGTCTGTCTTCTTTTTTAAAAAAATACAGAGGTACTGTTTTTTTTCCTCTCTAAAGATATATTTATTTTCCCCTCCCCACCCCCTCCCCTGCTGTTTTTGCTGTCTGTGTCCATTCGCTGTGTGATCTTCTGTATCTGTTTCTCTCTTTGTCTTCTCATCTTTCTCCTCAGGGATTCACCGGGATTTGATCCTGGGCACTTCTGATGTGGACAGAGGTTCCCTGTCAGCTGCGCCACCTCAGCTCCTGGTTTCTGCTGTGCACATTGACTCTCCCCTTTCTCTTTTTGTTGCGTCATCATCTTGCTGCGTGACTCACTTGCTCAGGCGCTGGCTCACTGCGCGGGCACTCAGCTCGCCTCGCGGGCACACGGGTACTCAGCTCACCACGTGGGCACTGGCTTGCCATGCGGGCGCTGGCTCACCACACAGGCACGCTTTTTCTTCATTTTTCACCAGGAGACCCCAGGGATTGAACCCGGGTCCTCCCACGTGATAGGTGGAGGCCCCATCACTTGAGCCACATCCGCTTCCCAGAATTCTGTTGTCTTGTTGCAACAATGATTTGTTGAACAAATTCCCCAAACCTCAGCTTGCAACATATGAGGGCTGGTGAATTTGAAGGATGTTTGCAAAAAGTTGCAGAATGAGCTGAGCATGTAATTGCAGTTACTTAGCTGCCTCATTTCTCTGAAATACAGAGTTACTGCACTAGCAGGTGGGACTGGCTTGTGGGAGGGAGGACTGGGTCATATCTTTTTTCTTTACAGTGAATATTTGACTGTCAAATAAATTGCATGGAGCAGAAGTTGAAGTGGATTACTTATTGTGAAGCAGTGTTTTCTGCACATTTTTCACTGTGATCTGCATTAAGGAATAAACTTTAAATCATGACCAGGACAACCAAACATGTTTAAAAAAAAAAAACTAAGGGGAGAAAATGTGGCTCAAGTGGTTGAGCACCGGCTTCCCACACAGGAAATCCTAGGTTCAGTTCCCTGTGCTTCCTAAAAACAAACAAACAACAACAAAACACAACAAGCAAATAAATGACAAAACCAACTCGGGAGCTGGTGTGGCTCAGTGGTTGAGCACTGGCTTCCTACATATGAGGTCCTGGGTTCAATTCCCAGTCCTGGTGCCTAAAAAAAAGTAATTAAAAAGAAACACACATACACAAAACTTCATTTAAGTTCATGGGATAGCACATACCGTTACTTGGTGCAGTCCCCTCATAATTTTCTAATTATTTTTCACTTAGTGTTTATTGTGTCCTACTAAATTGATTTAACCAATCTTTAACAGATCACAGTTTTAGAGAAGTTTTGCATTCATAGGTGTTTATTAGGCTGCTCGTGTGCTACCATTACTAGTGCTGAAGGTGGAAAGAAGTGTAACTAAAGATTGAGATTTTACAGTCTGGTTGGAGTCATAGGGTATACCTGTGATTAAGGAGCAAGGCAAGATTAAGTACCACGATGAAAAGTAAGTACCATAGCGTTCGGAGTAGGAGTGAGCAGTCTGTGCTGGAGAGCCCTGGAAAAACTTTGTAGAAGAGGGAGGGAAGGGTGGACTGGGCTGCTCGGAGTGCTCTTGGTGGTTGGTGGGGGGGAGGAGGGTGAGCAAAACGCTGGGAGTGAGAACTGTGCACAGCGAAGAGCTGGACAGGAGGAGAAAAGGAGTTGGAAAGCTCTAAGAGGGTCAGGTAGAACTGTAAACAAGTGGCCCAGGGAATATTTTAAGTCTGCAGTCCTGTTATACTTTGGACTGCCTGAAGGTTTAAAAAAAATTGGAAACAGTCCAACCCCCGCCCCGAGCTGGGGCTTTCCTGGAGAAGCCGCCGCGGCTGGCCCTGGGCCTGTGGCTCTCAGCAGCGTGCCCAGTGGCCCTGTCCCCGGAGCTCCCTGCCGCCTCGCTGGCTAGGCGTTTGGGTTTGCCCCTCAGTGTTCACGAGGCTCGAGGCCAAGCTGGGGGATTAGGGGCCCCTGTCGTGAGCTGTGGGTGGCTGTTGGGGAATCCAGGGTAGGATATTATGGAGTCTGAGATGTTGGAATGCCATGGATCTGTTTTACGCAAGTCCGCAATACCTCAGGAGGAGCTGCTGGTCGGGATTTTGACGTGTTTTTATGATTGTAATGGTGTGAACCGGAGAGGGCTCTGACCTGCATTCTCTATGGCAAGGGAACTTTCTGGTAGCCCCTGTTCTCTGCAGCCTCCCACCCCCGCTTCTGGCTGGCAAGGTGGTGGCTCCTGGCACGGATCCCTGCGTACCTGCTCTGGGTGATAACTTGGTGAGATGTGAGTCAGACCATCAAATGCGGTTTGACATTGATTCTCAGGCGCGCTGGTTCTCCGAGACAGAAATACGAGCAAGGAGAGGGCCTGGGGCTCTTAGGCGCCCAGGGATTAGGCTCCCGCGGTCGATAAATTTATACCGACCCCAGAATAGCAGGTTCAAGTCCCGGCGGTCCTCCAAAGGACGCTGAGAGAACGTGGCTGATGCTGGGACCAGCGGAATGAGTGCGTGCGGGTTCTGTGGGCTGGAGACCACCGCATGGACTCTGCAGAGGCGGGAACCGCCTGGGATTGAGAGCAGTCTCAGAGAAGCTGCCGGGGACACGGCACTGAGCAGCAGTCACCCTGCTTTTTACAGAAGGGAAGAAAAATCCATCACTTAAAAATACTGCCTTTGTAAAAAAAAAAAAAAAAAAGACTTAAGACATGATAATTAAATGTAATCCATGATGCTGGACTCGCTCTAATAATGGAGGAGAAAATGTCCCAAAGGACATTACTGAGACAGTTGAAAAAATTAGAATATAGACTGTAAGCTTTATACCAATGTTAAATTTCCTGAACTTGATAGCTGTACTAAATGTGGTTGCATAAGTGAATATCCTTGTTCTTAGAAAAGATTGATGGAAGTATGAAGTGGTAAAGGAGCATGGTGTATGCAACTTACTTTTCAGTGTTTAAAAGGTGGATAGATAGAATGATATAAAAAAAGTTGGTAAATCTGGGCATCTGAGTAGGGAATTGGAATTCTGTTACTTTTGTATTTTTGCAACTTTCTCTAAGTTGAAATTTCAAAGTGAAAGTTTAAAAAAAACACTGCTTTTGTAGGATTAAAGAGTTGAAATTGAAATACTTTTTTTTGCTTAAGAAATGTGTGTGTGGCTGTAGGATGTAAGGAAACTAGAAGTCAGCGCACAGTATCAAATGAAGCCCATTTCCTGTGTTATACGATTGTTGCTTGTCAGAGAAATGAAGCGGCATCTATGGTACATTTGCCTTCAGTAAACGTTTAACGGGTTCTTAAGATATGAAGGTGCATGTTATATGTATGTGGTAAGATGTGGGCTGGAGGATGTGTTATTAACTTAACTATCATTTGCAAAAACTGTTAATTGCTGGGAGTGCGTCACCCTGGAAGGAGCTGAAAGTGAGTGCCGTGGGGTGCTTTCCTGGCCTGGATCTGCTCGCGTTTCCCAGTGTTGTGAGTGAAGTTATGTTTATCGCGTGGCCCGGAGGTGGGGGAATTGCTTACTCAGTCGATAAGTCAGGGTTCAGAATTATCTAGGAAAAGGGGCCTAAATAAAGAACAAAAAAGAAATGTAAGTGTAAATGTAAAGTCTGGATTTAGTTTTTCAGTTTTGGATCATAATATATTGAGATGTTCATACTTTTTCTTTTTTTTTTTTTTGGGGTACTGGGGCTAGGGCTGGGGCAGGGATTGGACCCGCAACCTTGTATGTGGGAAGCCAGAGCTCCACCACTGAGCCTCATCGGCTCCCCTGAGTTGGTTTTTTCATTTGTTTGCTTGTTGTTTGCTTCTTGTTTTTTATAGAGACCCCCTAGGGGTCATTTTATTTTGTTTATTATTTTTTGTTTTTCAGGGGTCATTCTAAAAAGGACAACTCGGTATAATCAGTAAATGGAGGTGGGGTCTCTAGCTGCTTCCTGGGCGCCCAGCCTGGAAGTTCCCTGGAGCATCCCCCTTGGTTTCCCGCGGGGTGGAGTTATTTTATGGGCACCATGCGCTAAATGCTGTCCGGGGTCCAGGGACGAGGCTGAAGATTTAGCGCAGAGAGGACGGGGGCAGCTGACCCTCAAGAAACTTCTGAGCATGTTTTTCCAAGAAAGCATATATTTAGTGTATATCAGGCAATTATTTGTTATTTCAGTTTGGAAATGTTTTATTTCTGTGTTTTTATTAACAGTTTACATGTGGAAAATTTGATTTAGTTTAATCTTGCCTAAATTTTACCTAAACATATGGTTTATTTTAAATCCACCATGATTACTTTAAAGTTTCAGATGCTTCTTGTCTAAATCACGTGGGAAAAGTAGTTTCTTAACGTTCTGCAAAGAGAGCACGCTGCCTTATCTCATCTTTGGAGCCTGTCACAAGATGGTTTCTCTCTCCATGTGATTCCTGTGCACATTTTGATATTTGAAAAATCAGTATTTGGAAGAAAGTGCTCTTTCCTTCAAGGAATAAAGTATTTTTGGGGTGCACCGACCTGAGGGACAGCAGTTGAGCGCCACCTGGAGAGTGAAGGCAAACGGTGGTTGTTAAGTACCGTGGGCGCTGGGCCTGGTGGTCTCCCTCTGCGCCTGGCAGGTGTGCTGTGCACAAGCTCGCTGGGCCACCGAGAGCATTTATCTGTGTTTTTACAGCGAGGTACAATAAGAAATAATACTTCCCTGCCCGTTTTGTCCTTTGGTTATTGGGAAGGCATAAAACTCTTTCAGTGAGAACCACGTGCAGTGGGTGCTTTTCACAGTGCAGGAGGAATGAACAATTCCCCGTCCTCTGACGGGGTTTCTGCTCTCCCGAAGCTGCGTTGCTCCTGGTGTGCTGCTCTTCAGTTCCTCTGTCCTCTATCCATTTTAATCTTGCTATCTATTTTTATGGTGACTGTCGCCATGGTGCTCGAGCTCTTTACATAGCACAACAGAGGTCTCCGAGGTCTGATAGGACAGCTCAAAGTTCTGCTGCTGCCTGGGGAGAAGCTGGGTTGGAGTCTTTTTTTTTATTGAGGTATAATTTACATGCAGTGAAATGCTCCGATCTTAAGTGTGCTGTGTGATCAGTTCTGACGAATGTGTATCAAGACAGCACATTTCCCTCACCCCAGAAAGTTCCCTGGTGCCCATTTCCAGACCCCCCCAAAGTACCACAAATCTGATTTCTATTCCTGTAGATTAGTTTTGTCTTGTAGGTTCTTAAAATTATAGCTTTTTTTTTTTAAAGATGTATTTTTATTCCCCCCCCCCCCATGTCTGCTCTCTCTGTCCACTTGCTGTGTGTTCTTCTGTGTCCGCTTGCACCCTCGGTGGCACCGGGAAACTGCATCTCTTTTTTGTTGCGTCATCTTGCTGCATCAGCGGCTCTCCTTATGGGGTGCACTCCTTGTGCGTGGGGCTCCCCTGTGCGGGGACACCCCTGCGTGGCACGGCACTCCTTGCGTGCATCAGCACTGCGCATGGGCCAGCTGCACATGGGTCAAGGAGGCCCTGGGGATCGAACCCTGGACCCTCCCATGTGGTAGGCAGGTGCTCTATCACGTCTGCTTCCCTGTAATTGCTTTCTATAGGACTTTATACATAGTGCTTTGAGAGGTATAGAGGTGTGTGTGCGTGTGTGTTTAAAAATCAGTATCCTGTTTGGGTGGTGGCTCCAGCAAGTAAACATGAATGTTCTTGAGCTTGTCTAATGGGACGCTCAGATTCTTCCCTCCCCTTAGCCTTGGGGATCTGGATTTCTGTTAGATGTCTCGATGGCCAGAGGGAAGAATCGGAGCAGAGAGAGCTAGACTCGGTATGGAATAAGTGATTGCACAAGTGTGTGTGCATGTGTGTGTGTTGGGTGTGTTGTATTGGAGAGATGGGATTTCAGAAGAACTGGAGCTGTTCTAGGACATTCCTTAGGATTTCCTAGAAGTCGCCTGACAGGCTCTTCCTGCCTCCCGGGTGACCTAGCATGTAAATGTAACAGTCCACAGAGTTACAGAGTTGGGCTTGTAACATTGAAACAAGATCTGTGTTGCAATGCACGCTGGACTGGAAACATTGGCGCATCGCCCTGCAGGGTGCTCAGCCTCCAGGAAGCTCCGCGTCCCTCCTTCAGGCAGAAATTGCCCCAAACACAGTAATGAAATGCATGAAACAGGGTCAGTTTCTTTCTTTTTTTTTTTAACTGAGCAATTAAACAAAATTTTCCTGTAAAGTAATACATGAACACATTCTCTACAGAAAAAAAAGGCCAACATTCCAGGGCACATGAAAGTCCCCAGTGGCCACTGCTCACCCCAGGGCAGTGCCGGGGACCCGGGGGTTAGCCACCGGGGGATTTGTTCGTGGTCTTCAGGTGCTTTTCACTGCTGCTCCCGCCCCAGGACACAAGCTCGCAGAGTCCTCTCGCTTTAACTCCTGCACGGCTTCCTAGGAATGCGGAGACCACGATTGTTCGCTTTCCCCGGTTGATGGACGTTAAGGCCCTTCCTGCCCTTGACCGTTACAGCCACTGCTACAGTATAAATCCGTGCATGCCCCTTTATAACACGTGTTTCTGTAGTGTAGATGCTGGGAAGGTGGAATTGCTGGGTAATCAGGTACTTTAATTTTTAAATTTTAATCAAGGCCCATTACAGGGTCAGTTCGTAGTTTAGGTTGAAATAGACCAGGGGATATTTAAGTATGCTCTGACACTGAGCAGTTTTTTAAAGAGGAGGCAGGAAGAAAGATAAAAATCCAAGCAAAAAAAAGGATAGGCAGGTTTCGCACGAGCAGTGTGTGGGCCCCGGCCCGGGGCCTCACGGCTGGGCTGGGGGCTGCGGGTCCCTGCTGCCTGCTGCCCCTGCCCCCACGCCCGCCACCTCTCCAGGGACTTTGGCCCCTGCCGCGGTGCTGCTGTGTGGACGAGGAGAGTGGAGGCGGAGCAGCAGCAGACTGTGGGTGGTAACTTCTAAACCAGTTCATTCTGACTGGAGACTGGAAACAGCTGCGATTCTTCTTTGCACCTTCTTTAGAATCTAAAGTTGTGTCTTAGGCGCTCTAGCCAAGGGCTGGAAATGCATTTGGAGGCATTTTAGTTCTTTTAAAAAAAACACCTAGAACACTGCAGTGTTACTTTTATTGAGTTGTTTTTTCCTAATAATTAGAGAAGAATGCCTCTCTGTGTTCCTACTTCCTGCCATTATCTCTAGATCTCTGAAGAGCTCCTAGGAAACATGAAAATTAATCCTCTCAGGCCAGGCACCTGGGAGCGGGGGTGGCCGGGGGTGGCCAGGGGGCTCAGCTGGCTGAGTCCCTCTTGGGGACAGCGCAGGGTGCACTGGTGCCCGTGTCCCTCCTTGGCACAGTGGGGGTGCACCGGTGCCCGTGTCCCTCCCGGGGACAGAGTGGGGGTGCACCGGTGCCCGGGTCCCTCCCGGGGACAGAGTGGGGGTGCACCGGTGCCCGTGTCCCTCCCGGGGACAGAGTGGGGGTGCACCGGTGCCCGTGTCCCTCCTGGGAACAGAGTGGGGGTGCACCGGTGCCCGGGTCCCTCCTTGGCACAGTGGGGGTGCACCGGTGCCCGGTCCTTCCTGGGGACAGAGTGGGGGTGCACCAGTGCCCGGGTCCCTCCCGGGGACAGAGTGGGGTGCACCAGTGCCCGGGTCCCTCCTGGGGACAGAGTGGGGGTGCACCAGTGCCCGGGTCCCTTCCGGGGACAGAGTGGGGGTGCACCAGTGCCCGGTCCCTCCTGGGGACAGAGTAGGGGTGCACCAGTGCCCGGTCCCTCCTGGGGACAGAGTGGGGGTGCACTGGTGCCCGTGTCCCTCCTGGGAACAGAGTGGGGGTGCACCGGTGCCCGGTCCCTCCTGGGGACAGAGTGGGGGTGCACCGGTGCCCGGTCCCTCCTGGGAACAGAGTGGGGGTGCACCGGTGCCCGGTCCCTCCTGGGGACAGAGTGGGGGTGCACCGGTGCCCGTGTCCCTCCTGGGGACAGAGTGGGGGTGCACCAGTGCCCGGTCCCTCCTGGGGACAGAGTGGGGGTGCACCGGTGCCCGGGTCCCTCCTGGGGACAGAGTGGGGGTGCGCTGGTGCCGCTGAGCATCCAGCTGGAGGGAGCAGAGACCCCTGGTCCTGTCACGACCGTTCTGCAGCAGTCAGTGAGGACCCCCGAGCCCGCTTTCCTCATTGTGCCCAAACAGCCGTGCGCTTGCCTCGCCCTCCTTGCGGTCAGAGGCCCCTCGCCAGGCCCCTCGGCGGGGTCAGAGGCCCCTTGCCGGGCCCCTTGGCCGGGTCGCGGAGCCCCTGCTCTGTCGTTTCCGCCCCAGCTTGTCCCTGCCCCTGGGGACCTGTAGGTTCCCCGGCCCCCACCGTCCTGCCTCTTCAGGCCCCTCCAGGTTGACCGTGCTCTGGTCTGACGATCACTTCCTGGATGGGCAGCCCGGCGGGGACCACGTGCTGGCTTTCTGGGCGGGGCAGTGTGTGCCTCTGCTTTTAGCACCATCGCGGTGATGCTGGGCAGAACTGTGCTTTGTTCTTTGCCACCCTGAAGGACGGCGGGCTGGCCCAGTGACTTCAGGGCCCTGACTGGTTACACTGTTCCGGTTTTCGCTTGTGTATCACACTGCTGCTGCTGGTGTTAAAATGTGTTGGCTGATGTTGCCCTACTTGCTTAAACTGTTTACTGTAATCTTGGGAAGAGGTCCCAGAAGTATCACTTGCCACTACCCAGAGTTTTGTCTCTTTTTTGTTAAGCTACCATTTATTGAACTCTCTGTGCCATGGCCCCGGGCTTAGTGCTCCCGTGTATTTTCTTGATATTTCCTAGACCAGGATAATCAGAATCTCCGAAAGGGGAAACTTGGTGACTCTTAAAAACCAATGCACTTTTGAAAAGTTTGCATTGCCTTTTTAAAGCCACAAATTATCCTCTAACATAGAAGTTAATGTTTTTTTTTCTCTCATGTTACAAGTGAGGAAACTGAGGCACAAAGAGGGGAGCTAATTTGCCCAAGGTCACAGTTGGGAATTACAGATTATTTGCAACTCAGTATTTCCCTGTGCATTCTTTTTCAGATGTGTGTAAAAGTTTTGAGTAAGATCAGTTGTAGCCCTGATCCTGGGGATCCCATGTTTTATACTTTGCTATCCAGAGAAATGCTCATTTCCCCTTTCATGCCACAGCCACCCTGTCCTTAGACATGGCAGAGACCCTGGGGAGAGAGACAGAGCCGTTCACCTGCTAGTCTACAGCTGACCTTGTGGAAAGGGGCAAAGTCTAGGGAGCCTCATAGTCTACAGCTGACCTTGTGGAGAAAACAGGAGCTGAGCCCAGAAAGAAGCAAGACCCTGGAAGGGAGGAGCCCAGGAAGCCTGAACCCTCGGAGACGTCGGCAGCCATCTTGCTCCAACACTGGAAATAGACTTTGGTGAGGGAAGAAACTTACGCTTTATGGCCTGGTATCTGTAAGCTCCTACCCCAAATAAATCCCCTTTTTAAAAGCCAGCAGGCTTCTGGTATTTTGTATTAGCACCTCTTTGGCTGGCTGACACAGCTTCCCTGAGTCTCGGATTCCTCTGTAAAATGGGGAAGATGATGGTACTTATGGAACTGCTGTGGAGATTGAGTGACATACAGTAGGCGATGCGCTTAGAAGTGACTGGAACACATTTTATGTATGTGTGTGTGAGGTGCCAGGTCTGGGGACTGAACCCGGGACCTCCTGTGCGGGAAGCCGATGCTGAACCACGGAGCCACATGGCCCCCGTTTTTGATAAATGATAGCTCTTAGATCCTTCCTGCAGGAACGTCAGTTTTGTTTTTGTTTTTTAGTTTGTTCCCTCCACACACACGTTGTTGGTGCTCCTGTGTTCCTGTGTCTGTTCGTTGTGTGCGTGTCTTCTGTTTAGGAGGTACTGGGAACCAAACACAGAACCTCCTGTGGGAGGGAGGTGCCTCCTTGCTTGAGTCACCTCTGCTCCCTGCTTGTCTTGTCTTTCATTGTGCTTTCCTCCTTGTGTCTCTTCATTGCATCATCTTGTTGCATCACTTCCCCGTGCCAGCTTGTCTTGTCATCTTGCTGTCTTGCTCGTCTTCTTTGGGAGGCACCAGAAATCGAACCTGGGACCTCCCGTGTGATGGGTGCCCAACTGCTTGAGCCACTTCCACTTCTAGGAACATCAGTTTATGAAAGGAAGTGGGTTACATCGAAGATTTTCTTTTTTTCTCTTGCCGGTTTACTCTGTAACAGTTCTGATGAAGTAGTCTACGTGATTGTTTTCCTTTCCCTGAAAATATTTTAGTCTTCTCTTGGCCCTGAACCGCGTCCCGTGAACCAGCCTGGCACAGGCGAGAGCCTTCTCTGGTGTCGGGAGCTGGCCTTGCTGTGTTTGGCTTCCTAGCGACAATTTCACCCTTCGCTTCTCTCAGAGCGCGCAAGCTTGGGCCATCTGCTCTCTCTGTGCCGCTTTGGCTTAGAACATCCTCACCAGCGAGCAGTGTTATTTCATTAATGCTCCACCCTGTCCGTTTCAGGAAAATCAGCAAGAGTGGACACCCCAGTATCCCGAGCCAGGCTGGGTGAACGCTCATCCCTTTAACTTCCACTCTGGACTCATTCTCAGCCCCACTATTATTGGGGCGTGGTGATTCCTTAAGTGCTTTCTTCCCAGAAAGGCGGTTTACGCCCCCGCCCCGTGGTCTGTGCCTCGCGCCCGGCTCCTCCACGTTTTGCCGAAACGTCAGCGTGTGGTTCAGGTTCCTTCCTTCACGTGGTGCCTTTATGCACTGCCCTGAGGCTGGTTTTGCGTTCTAGGTCCATTTCCCTTGACCTCCAGGTGGCAGGTTTTTAAGGACGTTTTGTGCACTGTCCTTGGGTTTCTGTTGAGTTGATGCCCAAGAGGCTCCTTTGTCGTGGGCGCTGTGGCTGCAGGGGCGGGCAGCCGGGCTGGACCTGCTGCCCTGGGGCAGGCCCTCCCGCAGGCCCTGGGGAAGCTCAGGGGGTGGGAGGCCCCTCCTGGGGGGTGGTGTTGGCAGCCGGGCAGGGGGGCTTTGGGGGGGGTGGAGCAGGAATGGACCTGTGCTGAGAGGTTAGCAGCAGGGGCCTGCGGGGGCCTGGAACCAGCTGGGGCCCCAGGGCCGGAGGCCTGGGCAGGGGCCTGGGAAGCAGCTCGGGCTCCAGGGCGGGGGCCTGGGAAGCAGCTCGGGCTCCAGGGCCGACTTGGTCAGCGGTCAGCACTCAACCCTGGGTGGTACGTTTTGGCCAGCAGACTTCTGAACACAGTCATTGGATTTGGGGTTCTCCTCCCCTGACATCGGCGTAGTTGTGATCTCACTCGATTAGTAGCTCACCCGTAGTCAGCTCGGTAGTGTTTTGTTTTTTTGTTTTTGGTCTTTATTTATTTTTTTAATGTTACATTAAAAAAATATGAGGTCCCCATATACCCCCACCCCCCTCACCCCACTCCTCCCCCCATAACAACCTCCTCCATCATCCTGGGACATTCATTGCGCTTGGTGAATACATCTCTGAGCACTGCTGCACCACATGGTCAGTGGTCCACATTATAGTTTACACTCTCCCCCAGTCCACGCAGTGGGCCATGGGAGGACATACAATGTCCAGCATCTGTCCCTGCAGCACCACCCAGGACAACTCCTAGTCCTGAAAATGCCCCACATCATATCTCTTCTTCCCACTCCCTACCCTCAGCAGCTACCGTGGCTACTTTCTCCACATCAATGCTACCTTTACTTCCATTACTAATCACTCTAATCCATAGTCTATTCCTCCATTCTCTGGACCCTGGGATGGTTATGTCCACTCCACCTCTATACTGAGAGGGTGCTTAGATTCCACATGGATGATGGATGCAATTTTCCTGCTTGAAGTTGTAGTCTCTCTTGGTTCCCTGGTGTGATGGTTGACCTTCTTCACCTCCCTGTTAGTTAGCTGGGGTAAATCCAATAAACCAGAGTGTAGGAGTTGCAAGTCTGTTGAGGCTCAGGGCCTGGCTGTCACATGGACAGTCCAGAGATTCAGGTCCCTTGACTATACACTAAACCCCAGCGCCAACCACAGGTCCAGTAAAAGTAACAGGAGAGGCTTGTGAACAGAGATCACATCTGAGTCCAACTCCATCACACTCAGGAACACAAACTTCAAAGTAGGGCCAACTGACATGGCACTGAACTACATCTGCCACGACCATAGAACCTGTGTGTCTCTGTAGCCCTCAGAAGAACCAAAACCTGGGGTTGTATTTACTTTAGCTGTCTCTGGGACTCTGCTGAGGTGTGCCTAAGGGCGACCCCTCTTCTGACCTCCTGGCACTTTTTTGGAGACTCATAGCCAAATGAACTCATTTGTCCTTTCCATTTCCCCCTTTTATTCAAGGTCAAAAAGTATTTTTAACTCCTGATATTACATGTAGGCGAGATATTCTGCTAGTCTGAGTTGATCCTTTTATTCAAGATCATTTTCTAGTTATATCATCAGCTGGTATTTGGTAGTAATCCCTCGGTGCCGGGGAGGCTCATCCCTGGGAGTCATGTCCCATGCTGGGGGGAAGGCAATGCATTTATAAGCTGAGTTTGGCTTAGAGAGTGGCCTCATTTGAGCAACATGGAGGCTCTCAGGAGGTAACTTTTAGGCACCCTGCAGCTCTAGGTCTAGTTCTTATTTCAGACGCACAGGCTCACAAGCATAGTCATTAGTATCAAGGGCTCATTGTTGGACCATCCTTTTTTTAAAAGATTTATTTATTTATTTCTCTCCCCTTTACCCCCCCCACCCTGGTTGTCTGTTCTGTGTGTCTATTTGCTGCGTCTTCTTTGTCCGCTTCTATTGTTGTCAGTGGCACTGGAATCTGTGTTTCTTTTTGTTGTGTCAGCTCTCCGTGTGTGCCGCACCGTTCCTGGTCAGGCTGCACTTTCTTTCGCGCTGGGCATCTCTCCTTATGGGGCGCACTCCTTGCGTGTGGGGCTCCCCTACACGGGGTCACCCCTGCATGGCAGGGCACTCCTTGCGCGCATCAGCACTGCGCATGGGCCAGCTCCACACGGGTCAAGGAGGCCCGGGAGGCCCGGGATGTGAACCACAGACCTCCCATGTGGTAGACGGACGCCCTAACCTCTGGGCCAAGTCCGCCGCCCATACTTCTTTTTTGGTCTTTGCCGTTGCAGTTGGGTCGCTAGTGTTCTTTGGAGTCAGCAGCCGGGTTCCTGCTGCTGGTGGAAGAACCTTTTACAAGCCCAGTTCCCAGGTGCCCCCGTAAGTGTGCCGAGCAGCTCAGGGGCTAAGTGGAAGCATGTGTGCGAGCCTGTATCCTTGTCCACTCTGGTGTTCAGGCACGGCTCTCATCATCATGAGGGTGGGGAGTTGTCCCAGGCCACCACACAGCGGAGGCTGCGGTGTGGCCGGGCCTGACCATCTGGGCAGCGTGGGGTTCAGGGATCTCTGGTCCTCAGGTGGCCAGCCCGGGGACGGGATGTGCCACCCCACGGCCTCGGCCTCAGGACACGGGGACACCGCGCGCCTGGGGAGAAGGGGGGCCAGTCGGCCACCTGGTCCTGGAACAAATGCTGACATTAGCTGTCACTTCAAAGTGTGCCGGGCCCCTCCCCACCCCCAGCAGCACACATTTTTCTTGTCGCTTAAACCTTTCAAAATTGCAAAAATTGCAGTTTATTTTCCATTAACTTGCCCTTTGGGTGGGTGGCTCCCGGCTGAGATTGGGATTCCTGAAGGGGGTTGGGCTGCGTGTTGGGGTTTTACTATCTCTTCTGGCTTTGTCCTGTGGCCTTGGTCCTTATCTTTAATATTGAATCTCACACCTGGCCTGGCGGCAGACCAGGCGTAACCTCCTGGAGAGGGCTGCTGCCTTTTTGTGACGGTCACACCTACCAGGCCAGGCACTAAGTCCTTCCAGTGAATTCTGAACTCCAGACCCGGGTTCCTCTTTAACCATTTCATTGCCTGGAGTAGTTTTTGTTTGTTTGCAAGTATGATTATTCATTTAAGTGAATGTTGAGTTCCAAGTCGTTGTTCTATTTGCCCATTTAAGTTTAAAAGAGAGAGGGAGGGTCTGTACTTGGCCTTCTCCGTGGGGCGGGAACACACGGGGCCTTTCGGGGCTGTCCTGGGAACTGGCTGCAGCTCATGGACCACCCACGGCCTCAGGTCAACTGACTCCCGACTGTGAAGCTTTTTGGTAAAGAGCTCATGCCTGTGTTTCATGTTTCTGGGGTGTTTTTGGAGGCAACGTAAAGGCATCAGGACTGTGAGCTAGAGGCCCCTCCTGCTGCGGGACCCGCACTCAGAGCAGAGGGCTGGGGCTGTGGCGCTCACTCCCAGCACGCCTGCTTTCGGATTTGGGGCAAGTGAGTGAACTCAGCTATGAAATGAAGATGCTGTTATCCTCCACCTTTTCTTGAGTTGCTGACTTTGAAAACGATTTAATACTCTGCTCTTGTTTCTGACCCCTCTTACCTATTGAGCAAGCAGCAAATAGTATTTCTTACAACACGTGGCTCTAGAATCTGGGGCTCTCCTCACCCTGAGAGTTTCTTCTCTTTAAAATCGTAAATCTGGATGGGATCCAAGGGAGACGACCGTCTCATGGTGCTCGTGGAAATAGTTATAGGTTTTTGAGTCCTAACTGTGTGCCCAGCATGGGACTAAGAATTACCTTGTTTATTACAGAGTGGGGTGTGCATGGCAGGAGTCTGAGCCAAGAGCTCTGGGTTTTAAAGCAAGTGGGAGGTAGGTGTGAGGAGGGACGGGTACTAGCTCCTGGGCAGAGCTGTGAAATGCTGTCCTCCCCTGCTGGCCGTGCAAACGGAACAGTCTCTTTTACTTGATAGAAAAACATTTGTTGATCAGGATCGTTTATTATTTGCTGGGGAGAATCACGGTAAGCAGATTGGGTGACCTGTTTATGACTCATCTGGAACGTGCTGTTTGGGACCTCTGTTGTTCCTCCCGTTATCCTGATCCATCTATTACAGAGACGGGAGCTGGATGCTGGCTTACAGGGGATACTTGTTGGGGATACTGTGGAGAGAACGCCAGCTCCAGGTGAGCGTTGGAGAACCTTTAAGGTCCCTGTCAGTCCTGATATTCTATAATTTTAGTTATACTGGTAGTTCTAAACTTTTATACGTTGATGCACGGTAATTCCATTTTTTTTAAAAACCTTAAAGACAGCAAACAGAATGCTGGGAGAATCCAAATGGTCGTTCTCCGATCAGCTGGTTTTAAAAATATTGGTATCGAATTCATCACTGATACACTGAGTGCTGTATAGCTTGCATTGTGAAAATCTACAGCTCTCCCCTCCCACTTTCTTTTTTTAGTGGACTAGCAGGGCCAGATAAAGAAGTAGCTCCAGTGACCTACGAGTTTTCACTCAGGCCGCTGGGTCGGGTTCCATCTAAAGGTAGGCTGGGCAGAGGGTCCCCTGGAAAGGGAAGGTCTGTGTGTGTCCAGGGAAGCAAGTCTTGTTTGTGCTCTCCCTGGAGGAGGCATCCCAGAAAAAACAAGGCTGGGGAACCCCCGGCAGCGGCTGGGATTGGCTGTGGCAGCTGCTGCCAGAGCTCACACGGGGACCTGCCAGCTGGGAAGACCACAGGTATTTTCATATAATTATGCATATGCAAATGCACATGCCATGGCCAGCCACCATCTTCCCTGCAAGGGACTGCTGAAGACGAACCGCTTGGAAAGCCTCTTCTCGTTTGAGTCCTGTTGTAAAACAAGGGAGGCGGTTTGCTGCAAACACCTTGTCTTATGGGAAAGCTTAAAACATCACACTGGAAAAAAATTAAAGCTTTATAAGATTTAAAAGAAAAAGTTTCCAACTTTCTGGTATAGCACTAAGAATAATATGCAAAATAGTGACCAAAGAACTAAAGTCTTAAACTGATAATTCTGTGCAGTGATAACCAATGGTGTTCACCAAAAATACAGAAATTGTTCCATAAATTGCTCAGCAGGAGGGTGGCAAGCACCCGTGCTTTGGGAGTGACTTCAAACTTCAACCTCCATAATTTAAAAAACAGACAACAAAAGCTCACGCCCGAGTTCTAGAAGCGCCACAGGTGATGTCCTTGGCTCGCTGGAGCCCCCGGCTGCCAGGAGAGAACAGCGCGCCTCGCCTGCGTGTGCCCAGGCATGCGGTTGTCTGGCAACAGCCTCGTGTCAAATAGCAGCTTGCAGCTCTGAACCAGAGAGAGGGTTTGCTTTGCTGTTCTGCCCGTTCCAGTTATTTAACTGATGGTAGGTGTCCCCATTAAGGGCTTTTAGCACATCAGGATGATGTTTGCTGAGCCCAGATAAACCCCTTTTGGACATTGACCAAAATACGTATTCTGGGGAAACGGATGTGGCTCAAGCAATTGGGCTCCCATCTACCATAGAGGAGGTCCTGGGTTCAATGTCCAGGGCCTCCTGGTGAGGGCAAGCTGGTCCACACAGAGTGCCAGCCCACACGGGAACGTGGCCCCGTGCAGGAGTGCCACCCTGCATGAGAATGCCACTCTGTGCAAGAGTGCCGGCCGACACGGAGAGCTGGCGCAGCAAGGTGATGCAGCAAGAGACACGGGAGAGAAAATAAGAAGATGAAGCAGAACAGGGCGATGAGGTGGTGCAAGAGAGTTATCATCTCTCTCCCACTCTGGAAGGTGCCAGGATTGGTTCCTGGAGCTGCCTAATGAGAATATAAGCAGACACAGAAGAACACACAGTGAATGGACACAGAGTAGACAACGGGGGGAATGGGGTAGGGGGGATGGAGAAATAAATGTCTTAAAATATATATATATTCTGGGGCAGCCAACCTCTTTTATTGGTAAGAAGCCCAAGAAAGCTCAGGATCCCCTTAAAAGTCTACATTAGCTGGTAACTACTTTTGCGTGAATTTATGTTATCAAACAAATTCCATACTTTGAGAATGTAAAATTGCAAGTGGCATTCAGCTCTGTGTTGAAATGCTGTTATTGTTACTCTGAAATAAATGTTTCTTGATTTCTCATTAATGCTCCAGAATCCTGTGGCAAAGTAGGGCATGGCTGATTTATATAGATCATTGACAGCTCCCCAGAGAGTGAAGAGGAGCAGTTTCGGGGAGGAGAGGTGGAGGGCTGCAGCTAAATGGGGGGGGGGGTAAGATGACGGCCACGGCACCACCCCCCTCTAGGTGCCCCACTCCACGCCTGAATCCCCAGAGTCGCTCCTTTTTGCACTGTGTTATCTCTAGAGCCAAAGACATTTGCTCTTGGGGAAGTAGAGTAGTGTTTGTCTTTGGTATAATAATGAGTTACTGATTAACACCGGAGGGGCAGTGCTGCCTAGCCTAGAAGTGGTCTTAATTCAGGCTTTTGTTCCCGTTCTGTTAATCACCAGTGAAAACTTGGCTGAAGTTTTCCTTAATTTTTTTGGATGGATTCCATTTCCCCTCTGCCTTCTCAGAAGGAACTGTGTATAAGGGTCTCCCCAAACCGCTACATGATGAACAGTGACTTGGGCAGTTTAATAAGGTCAGACTCAGGCTTTATTTCATAAGTGGGAGGCTAAGGTGCAAGTGAAGAAGGGATTTTCAAGGAAAGAAAGTGTACTGGAAATGAAAGAATAGACCTATTAGACCTGCAGGGTTGGGAGCCGTTTTTTTTTTTTTTTGTTTTTTGTTTTTTGTTTTTTTTCTATCAGGGTCATTGACTTGGAGAAAAATGCCCTGTAGGTGAAAAGCAACTTGAGCTGTAGGTGAAAAGCAACTTAAGCTGAATGTTTTCTTTTGAGAGATACCCCGCCTGCTGGAATAAGGCGGGATCCAGGACCTTGACTTCACTGGAAAGGCTTTCGCCCAAGGACTGCTGCTTCCTCCCAGGCTGGCCTCAGCCTAAGGGCTCTGGGGCTCAGTTTCTGCATCAGAAAGATACCGTGTGTTTATCTCAAGTTGTTCTTTAAAGATTAAATTAGAAGTAATTTGTGAAAGCCAGGCCTACTAGACACGTAATACGGCAGTTTCCCTTCCTTCTCTCTCTTCTGCTTTTAAAATTTAAGAATTCAGGGCACTATAAATAAAAACAGATAATAAAATTTATTTCACTGTGGCATTTGGGCCCATTCAAGTGGAAAGGCTAGTGAACAAAAAGCTGCACAGAGAAACAGGCGAGAAGGGGGCAGGATCACTAACTTGGTGCAAAGCCAGTGGACTTTGGAAGGTACAGGCTCAAAAACAATAAAAAGTCAAAATAGAAAGTCTTAAAAAAAAGAAAAAACAACTTACCAAAACATTATCAGAGTTTGTTAGCCAAACGTTTCAAGCTGTGTCTAAGATTGGAAGCTGAGGAATTTCGGAAATTCTACCCTTTTTCATGGCAGAAACCCCAAGCTTCCCGCTGGAAAGTGGGTGGTCACCCTGTTTTTGTCAAAGAAAGGGTCTTTTTCTCTGAATTGTTACTGCCACCTCGTGTCTGTACTTGGCATTGTGGCTTCACCTTGTTTCTTCTGAATTCCTTGAAGCTTCAAGGATGAAGGTGGGGAACGGGTTTTTAAAACCGGTTTAGCTTGGATATACATCTTTTGGTAAAAAATTTACTCCTTACATTTTTCTTCCTTTTATTGTTACAGTAAAGTTTCCTTCTACAGTGTCATTGAATGTAAAATCGCCGGACACTTACACGTGAACTCTGTATGAATGCTGTGACTCTGATTTTGTCTTGTCTTTGCTCTCTGGGGAATTCCTGGTGGAAGTACCAGGCTCTCTGATTCTAGCCCTTGAGGCTCTGAATAAAATGCTTATAAAACCGAACCAAACCAAAGCCTTTTTCTTAATATTTGCAACTTTACTGTTGTATTCTAGCATTATTTTTTTGCCATTCACTTTCTGCTGTTGTGGGGATGGTCTCCAGCATAGTTTTCCGGAAAGGTTGGGCAGGAGGCTAGGATTTAGGAGATGTGGAGATGCTGTGTGACCCAAACAAAGCCCTGAGGCAGTTTTAGACAAGGCTGGAAAATAAAGAAGGTTTGTAGAACTGTCCAAGGCAAGCTTGAAGCGATGGTGATGGCCACGGTCTAGGCGTAAGCGAGGGCAGGAGAAGCCGACAGGGGGGAGAAGTGTGGGCAGCCTCCGGAAGGCCAGGCTGGGTGCGGGGGGAGGGGTCAGGGGAATGCGCTCGGAGGGCCCGGGTTGGCCTCCTGTGCCTGCCACGCACCCGGCCTCGCCAGGGCCTCGCTTGCGGCGCGGTTGGGACAGGCCCCTGGGCGGGGGCTCGTGGGCACCGTGGGACCCTCCCGCTCCTCCCGCAGGTCCCCGGCCTGGTGACGTCCGCCCCGCGCGCCCCGGGCAGGGCCGAGGGCTCAGGCTGGTGGGTGCAGGGACTGCCGGGCTTTGCCTGTTGAGGTGGCGAGTGGGGCCGGGCCCAGGAGGGGTGGCGCGGTGCGGGCAGGAAGCTGGCCTCCGGAGGCGGGGCGGGTCCTGACAGACGGGGACGGAGGTCAGCGGGGTCACAGGAGGGGAGCAGTAGAGGCCATAGGTCACAGGTCACAGGCAGTGTGGGAGGAGGCGGGTGCTGGGTGCGAGAACGACCCTGAGTCAGGAGGTGCTGGGGGCTCCATCCTGGCCGCCCTTCCCAGCCTTCGCCGTGGTCTCCCTGAACTCGGCTTCTAAGAGCAGAGCAAGGATAGACGCCGAGGGTACCTGCGGAGTAGAGAGCGCCGTGAAAGCACCTGGCGCAGAGGTGGAAACCGAGCAAGCCCCTGGAGTGTTGGCAGTGCAGATAAGGCCAGCAGGCCGAATGGCCTGGGGCTAGAAGGCTGCTTGCCTTGGGAAGGTATCATTTTATTTTTGTTTAATTTGGTTTTTAGGAGGTTCTGGGAATCGAACCCGGGGCCACATATGTGGGAAGCAGGTGCTCAACCACTTGAGCTACATCCCTCGCCTGGGTATAATCTTTTTTTCTCTTCTACAGTGCCTCCCTTTTTTTTTTTTTTAAGATTTATTTTTTATTTATTTCTCTCCCCTACCTCCTTCCAGTTGTCTGCTTTTTGTGTGTCCGTTCACTGTGTGTTCTTCTGTGTCCCCTCGCATTCTTGTCAGTGGCACTGGAAATCTATGTCTTGTTTTTGTTGCGTCATCTTGCTGTGTCAGCTCCATGTGTGCGGCACCATTCCTGGGCAGGCTGCACTTTCTTTTGCACTGGGTGGCTCTCCTTACGGGGCGCACTCCTTGCATGTGGGGCTCCCCTGCGCGGGGACACCCCTGCATGGCAGGATACTCCTTGTGTGCATCAGCACTGCGCATGGGCCAGCTCCACATGGGTCAGGAGGCCTGGGGTTTGAACCCTGGGCCTCCCATGTGGTAGGCGGATGCTCTATCAGTTGAGCCAAATCCGCTTCCCTGGGTATAATCTTTTTAAGTGTATGAAAGGTCAGTCTATTTAACACAGAAGTATATTGAAGGCTGTGCCCACAGTGGCTAGAACTCGACTGAACCTGTCATGACAATGCCACGTTGCTGTCTCGTTACGCTTTTCAGTCTGCTAAGAGCGCCTGTTGGAGTTTCTCATTTGATCCTGTGAGAACGGTAATTAGCATTCTGATTTGCAAACTGGCAAGTGGTCTCTGAGCGGTTAAAGGAACCCTCCACCGAGCGCGCGCGGCTGGCCGGTGGCCTCTGGCAGTGCAGCGTGTTTCCTCCTGGCTGACTTGGGCAGGATGTGGGTCAGAGGAGCTGTTTCCTGGCAGTGAGGCTTGGAGTTGTGAGCGCGTTGCAGCACCTTTGTCGTGGGGAGCCGAGGGCTGGTGGGGAGCCAGAGCCAGCGGGCGCCCTGGCCCCGCGGGGGGTTTTGACTGGCCTCGCTGGCTCTTCCCCCCTGCCGCGCGGTGACCCCCGCCTCCTGGAGGAGCTGCGATGAGTGGGGGGCAGCACGCTCCGGGGGGGCACTGTTTCAGCTCACCAGGGAGGCCCCCTTGGGAGAGCAGTCAGCAAGTCCACCGGGAAGGCAGGTGTCTGAGAACCAGCAGCCCTGCGTGCCCTGCTGCGGGCGGCTCAGCCCCGGTGCATCTGGAGCAGGTGTGTCCGCGTTGAGGCAGAGTGGACAGGGGGAAGGACCTGGGTATGGGACCAGGAGATCAGATGCCCCAGGCTCGCACCCACTGCCTCTGCCCCGCAGAAGAGTTACTTAGGCTGTCGGCTCCAGGGTCCTCAAGCGTGGACGAGGAGAGCGGCGCCATTCATCCCCGGGCTTCTTGACGGCTGGCAATGCCCATCTTCAGGCTGCGTGTGGATCACGTGTCCAAGACATGCCCTGTCCCTTGACCTTGCAGTGGTGCCACCTAGGAAGGAAACTAGGAAGTGGTCACTGGTGTGCGCCAAGGTTAGTCAGTGCATCCACTGCAGGCAGGACGTGTAAGCAGCAGAACACTGGGCAGCCTTAAGGCACGATAATAAGGGCTTTGTTAAATTAGCAGCGATAGGGAAACGGACTTGGCCCAGTGGTTAGGGCGTCCGTCTACCACATGGGAGGTCCGCGGTTCAAACCCCGGGCCTCCTTGACCCGTGTGGAGCTGGCCCATGCGCAGTGCTGATGCACGCAAGGAGTGCCCTGCCACGCAGGGGTGTCCCCCGTGTAGGGGAGCCCCACGCGCAAGGAGTGCGCCCGTGAGGAGAGCCGCCCAGTGTGAAAGAAAGTGCAGCCTGTCCAAGAACGGGGCTGCACACACGGAGAGCTGACGCAACAAGATGACACAAGAAAAACACAGATTCCCGGTGCCGCTGATAAGGATAGAAGCGGTCACAGAAGAACACACAGCAAATGGAAACAGAGAGCAGACAACTGGGAAGGAGGGGAGAGAAATAAAAAATAAAATCTTTCCAATAAATAAGTAAATAAATAAATAAATTAGCAGTGATGCAACTAATGAAGACAATCCTGTGTGGCTTTTAAGTTTTTATAGAATAGTATTTAGTGATACACTAAAACACTATATATTAAGTGAAAATTCAGTTTACCAAACAGTGACCCATTTTTGTAAAAGAAAAGTATGTAGATAAATGTATAGAAAAATGGATGGGTGCTATGTAGCAAAAGATTAATAGTGGGTATCTCTGGGAAGCAGATTTATGAGTGATTTTTAAAAAGTTTGAAGTATATCACTCTTATGTAAACATACCTAAATAGTAAGTGTATAGTAATAGTTGTGAGCTTACGAAACAAGCATACATGACATCATACAGGACTCTCATACCTTACCCTACCACCAATACCTTGCATTTTCATGAAACATTTTTAACTAAGGATTAAAGAGCATCCTCAAAATATTACGGGTAACCACAGTATCTTATATTTGATGTATTCCCCCCCAGTCCACCTTATTATTGTTATTTTTATATGAATTATACGTGAACATAAGTATATAGTAAAAGTTGTGAACTTAAAGCAAACACTTATCACATCCTACAGGGGTCCTGTACATCAACCCACCACCAACACCTTGTGTTGTCCTGAGACATCTGTCACAAATTGTGAAAGAATATCATCAAAATCTTACTACTAACTATAGTCCTTATATTTGGTATATTTTCCCCCCAACCTGCCCTATTATTAAAAAAAAAATAGTTGTAAACTTTACAAATAATCATGCACATGTGCAGAATTCCCATACAACACCCCTCTATCAACACACCACACTGGTGGAACATTTGTTACAGACTATGAGATAATACCAGATTATTACCAGGTTCATAGTGTATATTTGGCACACTTTTTCCATACTCACCCATTATCCACACAGTATATCTTTGGAATAAATGCATGAATATTACAGTATTACTGTTAACCACAGTCCATAGGTCACTCCAGTTGTATTTTTCCCATGCTTCTCCACATTCCCACCACCCTGCAATAATGATGTATATCTGCTCTAGCTCACAAGGGACACTCTTGCATCTATGCCCTCAACCACAATTCTCATCCACCTCTGGGTCTACTGTGCTAGTCAGTCCCTAGATTATTCTCTAGCTTTCTTTCAGTTGGCATTTACATCCCTAGACTAACCTTTCTAACCACATTCCCATTTATAAACCAGCTATTGCTCACTGTAATGTGTTACCATCAACTATACATTTCCACACTTTTGCAGTAAAGTTAGTTAATACTACTACATACGTTAAACATCAGTAGTCCTCCTCAGCCCTTCTCATGTCCTTTAAGAATCCACCACCTACCACCAGGTCTTGAAGATATTTTCCTACAATTTCTTCTAGAAGCTTTATGGTTCTTGCTTTTATATTTAGGTTTTTGATCCATTTTGATTAATTTTTGGATAAGGTCTGAGATAGGGGTCCTTTTTCCTTCTTTTGGCTATGGATATCCAGTTCTAGTTCTCTCACCACCATTTGTTGAATGCACTTTTCTGCCTTAGCTGTGTGGGTTTGACAGGCTAGTCAAAAATCACTTGACCTTACTTACATGTGAGGTCTGTTTCTGGACCATCATTTTGGTTCCATTGGTCTATGGATCTGTCTTTATGCCTGTACCATGCTGTTTTTACCATTGTAGCTAGGTAATATGATTTAAAGTCCGGAAGTGAGAGTCTTCCAACCTTGCTTTTCCTTTTTAAGATGTTTCTGGCAATTCAGGACCCTTTACTCTTCTAAATAAATTTGGTAATAGTGTTTTCCATTTATTTTTAAATGCTGGTGGAATTTTTATTGGGATTAGCATTGAATCTGTATATCAATTTGAGTAGAATTGACATCTTAATGATATTTAGTCTTCTGCTCCATGAGCATGGAAAATTCTTCCAATTATTTAGGTCTTTTTTGATCTCTTAACAATGCATTGTAGTTTTCTGAATAAAAGTGCTTTACATCATTGGTTAAGTTTATTCCTAAATATTTCATCTTTTAGTTGATACCATAAATGGATTTTTTTCCTAATTTCTTCCTCAGATTATGCATTACTAGTGTCTTTTAAAGTCTGTTTCATCTGATGTAAGTATAGTTACTCTGGCTTTTTTTTTTTCTCCCTACATGCATAGAATATCTTTTTCCAGCTTTTCACTTTCAGTCTATTAGTATCCTTGGGACTGAGGTGATTCTCCTGCAGACAGCATATAGGTGGCTCATATTTTCTTATCTATTCTGCCAGTCTGTGTCTTTTGATTGGGAGTTTAATCCATTAACATTCAGTGTTATTACTGTAAAGGCAGTTCTTATTTCACCCATTTTGATCTTTGGGTTTTTTGGACTCTTTTGAGACTTCTAGTTACTTTTAGTGACATAATTTTCATTCCTGGACTCTCTTCCAAGCCTCTCTCTCCTTTCATTTCAGACTGTAGCATACCCTTTAGTATTTCCTGCAAATCTGGTCTCTTGGTTACAAACTTTCTCAGTTTCTGTTTATCTGTGAATATTCTAAACTCATCCTCATTTTTTTTTATCCTCCCCCCTTGTGGCTTTTTGCATGCTGCCTGCTCTCTGTGTCCATTTACTGTGTGTTCTTGTCTGTATTTATTTATTTTATTTCCCTTCCCCACTTGCAGCTCGCTTGCTGTCTGCTCTGTGTCCATTCACTGTGTGCTCTTGTGTGTTTTTGCTTGTCTCCCTTTTTTTGTTGTTGTTGCATCACCTTGCTGAGTTGGCTCTCTGTGGCGCTTGAGGGTTGGGTGGCACTCTGCAGCGTGTGGGCGAGCCTGCCTTCACAAGGAGGCCCCAGGACACGAACCCAGGGCCTCCCATATGGTAGACGGGAGCTCGTCTGATTGAGCCATAGCTGTTTCCCTCACCCTCATTTTTGAAAGACAATCTTGACATATATAAGTTTCTGGCTGGAAGTTTTTCTCTAGCAGAATCTTAAATGTATCATACTACTGTCTTCTTGCCTCCATGATTTCTTTTTTTTTTTTTTATTTTAAATATTTATTTATTATTATTATTTTTTAATTACATTAAAAAAAATATATGAGGTCCCATTCAACCCCACCGCCCCCGCCCCCCACTCCCCCCACAGCAACACTCTCTCCCATCATCGTGATACATCCATTGCACCTGGTAAGTTCATCTCTGAGCATCACTGCACCCCATAGTCAATGGTCCACATCATAGCCCAGACTCTCTCACGTTCCATCCAGTGGGCCCTGGGGGGATCTACAGTGTCCCGTAATTGTCCGTGAAGCACTATCCAGGACAACTCCACGTCCCGAAAACGCCTCCACATCTCATCTCTTCCTCCCGTTCCCCACACCCAGCAGCCCCCATGGCTACCGTTCCCACACCCATTCCACATTTTCTCTGTGGACATTGGATTGGTTGTGTCCATTGCACACCTATGTCAAGTGAGGGCTTAGATTCCACATGGGTACTGGATGCACTCTTCCCGCTTCTAGTTGTAGACACTCTAGGCTCCATGTTGTGGTGGTTGACCTTCTTCAACTCCATGTTAGCTGAGTGGAGTAAGTCCAATAAGTCAAAGTGTAGGAGCTGAAGTCTGTTGAGGCTCTGGGCCTGGGTGTCATATTATCAGTCCAGAGATTCAAATCCCCTACATATATCTTAAACTCAGCACCAACTACAATTTCAATAAAGTAGCATGCAAGTCTTGTGAAAAGAGATCCCCTCTGAGTCCATTTCCATCGCGCAGAAACACCAGCTCCAAAGAAGGGCCATCTGTCATGGGAGTGAACCCCTTCTGCCATGACCATAGAACCCGTGGGTCTCTTTATCCCTCAAAAGAACCAATACCTGGGGTTGTATCTACCTTATCTGTCTCTTAGACTCTGTTCAGTTGTACATAGGGGTATTCCTTCTGACAACCTCCAGACTCGTTTTTAGAGACTCACAGCCTTATAATCTCATTTCTTCTTTCCATTTCCCCCTTACATTAGGTCAAACCACTTCCCGAAGTCATGTTATTATATGTAGACAGGTATATTCTGCTGTTCCGCATTGAATCTTTAATTCAAGGTCATTTTCTAGTTGCTTCTTCAGCTGGTATGTGGTAGTGATCCCTCGGTGCCAGGGAGGCTCATCCCCGGGTGTCGTGTCCCACGCTGGGGGGAATGCATCACATCTACATGCTGAGTTTGGCTGTGAGAGTGGCCACATTTGAGTAACATGAAGGCTGTCAGGAGGAAACCCCCAGGCACAATGCTACTCTAGGCCTTGTTCTTATTGCAGGTGCATAGGCTCAAAAGTGTAGCCATTAGTATCAAGAGCCCACTGTTGGGCCCTCCTTCCTTCCTGGTTCTTGCCGCTGCTCTCCCAGGGCCCACAACAGTGACCCCCCGGCCAGGAGCCCAGTACCCCCCCAGCTGTTGTTTTTAATTGTTTCCACTATGAGTAT
Organism: Dasypus novemcinctus; assembly: GCF_030445035.2. Lineage (NCBI taxonomy): Eukaryota > Metazoa > Chordata > Mammalia > Cingulata > Dasypodidae > Dasypus > Dasypus novemcinctus. The sequence continues at coordinate 62,457,479 of NC_080697.1, forward strand.
ATATAGACATTACCATATACCCTGGGCATATGCCCTGTATAACTCCCTGTCAACCATATATATCCTGTCAATAACATCCCATATCAGTATTCCTCCGCTGCCATTGTTGAACCACTCTGTGATCCAAAACTTCCCGTAAAGTGAATCCCAACATAATGTCAGCTTCAGAAGAGTCTTAGATCACCAAAATTCATATATACAATATACAGTATTTCTCCAGATCCACCATAAAACCTTTTCCCTTCCACAGCAATAATCTTTTAACTTATTCATATCATATTTCCTGAAACTGATGTACAGATTCCGAAACTATAGTTTTCAAACAAGGTAACATTTGTGCTTACTATGTGGTCCATACTTTAGGTTGTACAGTTTTCCAAATTTTTTAGTTATCCTATGTTTTGTCTTATGGTTTTCATTATTAGTCTGTCGTCCCCTATATGTTTTTGGTGTAATATTAGCTGTTTTATATTCATCCTCGTGTACTCTCACATAACTCCTCTTTTGCCCCCTTATTTACCTTTGTTCCATCCATTGCACGTCCATTTTCCCCTCCCCTTAGGGCCCACAACGCCTGCCAATCTAATGCCCTGGGAGCCGTCCTTTCTCACGAGAGATACAGTTCTCTCTATTCGACGGCATTAGTTTTCCCCAGGATATGGGTCCACCCCACCCAATGGTAGAACCCACCTTGGCAAAATGAGCCTTCAGCTATTCCCTCCAGAGTCCGTCCCGCATCAGACCATACCCCCTGAGCGTCCTAACCAGGTGACCCTCCTACTTATACTTTGATACGTTTTACTCAACATTTAGTTCTCAATCCATGATTTCTGATGAGAAATGGGCACTCAGTCTTACTGGGTATTCCTTATATGTTATGCATGGCTTTTCTCTTGCTGCTCTCAGAATTTTCTCTTTGTCCTTGGCATTTCATGTTCTGATCATCAGTATGTGTTTCGGAGTTGGTCTGTTCAGATTTATTTGGCTGGGAGTACATTGTGCTTCTTGGACATGGCTATCTTATGTCCTTCAGTAGGGCTTGGAAATTTTCCACCATTATTCAGATATTCCTTCTGCCCCTTTTCCCTTCTCTTCTCCTTCTGGGACACACATGACATGTATGTTTGTGTGTCTCTTGCTGTTGTTTAGTTCCTTGAGACCTTGTTCAATTTTCCCATTCTTTTTTTCATCTGTTCTTTCATATGTTTGCTTTCAGAGGCTTTTTCTTCAAGCTCACCAATCCTTTTTTCTCCCTCCTCAATTCTGCTGTTATATGACTTCAATGTATTTTAAATTTCATTTATTGTACCTTTCATTCCCATAAGAGCTGCTGTTTTTCTATGTATGCTTTCACTTTCTTCTTTGTGCTCATCCAGTGTCTGCTTAATATCCTTAATCTCTTCAGCTATCTCACTGAATTTATTAAGGCAATTTGTTTGAAAATCTGTGATTAGTTGTCTCAACTACTGTATGCCATCTGGAGGCTTATCTTGTTCCTTTAACTGGACCATAGCTTCCTGTTCCTTGGTGTGCATTGTAATTTTTTGTTGGTGTCTTGGCATGTTGCTTACTAGAGTATTTATTCTGGGTGCAGTTTTTCTCTTTAGTTTAGGCTTCCTGCCCTTTCTCCCTTGCTGGTTATGCAGTAGGAACCAAGGATGTAATTGGTGCTATAAGCTGTGGAGGCTCAAGCTGCCCTCATTGCACCAGGGACCAGTGAAGCTTCTTCCAACTTTCTCCTTTGCCAGGGGTAGGGACAGAGTCACAACTGTGTGAATAATCCACGTTGTGTGCCTAGACTCTAGTTGCCCAGAGAGACTGATGAAGCTTCATGCCCCTTTCTCCCCTGCCTGGGGTGGGGATGGTGCTACAAGTGTGGGCAGCGATCATTGCGGTGTGGGTCCAAATGACCGACGTTGCCCCGGTAGGCCTCCAACTATTTAGTCTGTGCCAGCCAAATGCACCTGCAGTTACCTGGAGAGGCTGGTGCAGGTCCCGCAGCTTCCTCCCTGCTGGAGGTGGGGCTGGGGCCTAGGCTAGAGCTGCAATCTGACCTGGATGGAAAGAAGCCGGTCCCCACCAGCACTGGGATTTTCAGTTTGCCCTGCTTCCCCTCGTGCCAGGGGTGGAGCTAAAATAGCAGCTCCCAGCCTCTTTCTGACTTGGACAGGCTCAAACCTTAGCTGTTCTCAGGATTGTACTTTAGCCTGCTGAATTTACTCATCAGTAGCTGAAGTTGGCGCCCAATTGTCTCTTCCTCCCGTTTTTGGGAAGTGGAGCTTCCAATTCCAGCCATGGAACAGCTCCCGAGGCGGCTTGTGCCTCCAGTGGAGGCTGGCACCGGCCTCCGGGGCATGGAGCCTCTACTTGTGAGTCTTCTCTGCGGACGGGCATCTCCTCCTTCCACTCCCTCAAGGATATTGCAGGATGCTCATCTGGCCTCCTGGGGCCCCCAAACAGGTGCTTCAGCAGCTCCAGAGAGCTCTGGGTGTTTGCTAGCTGCCCTGTAGCAGGAGCTGACGCTAGGAGCGCCTTACTCCGCCACCATCTAGCTGGTTCTGAATTTTTTTTCTTACCAGTATTTTCTAAATGTTCCACTAGGAATAGGTGGTACTTTTGTAAAGTAAAAAAAACCCCACAACATTTACTTTAAAGGTTCCCGCATTTAACTGGCGCTCTCTGCACCTGCTGTGTGGCGCCCCGCGTCAGTGCTGGAGGAATCTGCCGCTTTCCTGCGGGTCCTGGACAAAGGCCTCTGTCCCCTTTGCCTTCCCAGGAGAGGCAGCATGGCCAGCGTGCTGTCCCGGCGCCTCGGTAAGCGGTCACTCCTGGGCGCCCGGGTGTTGGGGCCCAGCGCCTCAGATGGGCCGTCGGGGACAGCGGAGCCGGAGGCCGCGCCGCAGCCCTTCCCCGTGCAAAAGGACGGTTCCTCCCAGGAGCAGCCCCAGGAGGCCGGCCCCCAGCAGGTGGCCTTTCAGCCCGGGCAGAAGGTAGGTTGACGGCCACCATGGGGGCCGGTGGGGAGCTCTCGGGCCGGTCCTTTTCCTTCTAGTCCCAGAGGCCCTTGGGCAGGCAGGGGTCTCAAGAACGCGGCATTGCAGCAGACCCTGCGCTCCCTGCGCGTTCCTTCGTGACGGGATTACCTGGAGGGAAGCTGACAAGGCCTGACATCTGAAATCCTGGGCTTTAACCAGCTCAGAACCTCCATCTGAAGCCTGGCCATAGGTCCATTTTGCTAAACCTGTGCAGTTTGCAACTTGATAAAGCAGGGAGGCAGCGTCCGGCGTGTGCGAGACGGGTGAGGGTGTGCCTCTGCATTGGCGATGAGGACGTGAGCCGAGTCCGGGTTGGGTTTCCTCCTCCAGTGGCTCTTCCGCTTAGGAAGGCGCTGGCGTCGCGGGCGCTGGTACCACCTGCAGGTGGCGGTGCACCTGCTTCAGCGTCGCCCCCGAGGGCTCAGGCTCGGAGGTGTCCCTTCCGTTTCCTCTCCCCGAGGCTCGTGTCCCGCAGCCTTCCTTCCATGGGTGAGACGACCTGCCACCTCCAGGAGCCCGGCTCAAGGGTGCCTCCTCTCATCGCCCCCGTCCTCTCGTCCCGGGGTGGACTCAGGATTCTCTGAAGGGAAATGCAGGGCACAAGCTGTTCAGGACAGCGTTGGGGACCGGTGGCGGCGCAGGGGCTCCAGAGGCAGGGCAGGCGAGCTGGAGGAATGGGCGCAGGTCCCACGTCCAGACCAAGACCCCTGACACGGACGGGCTGGCCGTCTGCGGTCCAGAGCATCCCGAGGACCCGTTGGGGAAGAGTGGGCCCAGGCAGCTTTCGGGGTGCCCGGGTGGGAAGCGCTGCCCAGCGTGCCTGGAGAGTGCCCACGGGGGGCAGACGCGCTCCTGCACGCGCAGCCTGCGGGGTCCGCTGCCCGTGCCGACCCCGGCCCGTCTCTCCCTCCAGGTGTGTGTGTGGCACGGGGGCCAGGAGTGCCCCGGGCTGGTGGAGCAGCACAGCCGGGCCGAGGAGAAGGTGACCGTGTGGCTGCTGGACCAGAAGCAGCAAGTGTGCTGCGCGGCGGGGGAGGTGTGGCTCGCCGACCAGTTGGCTGTCTCGCAGGCGCCACCTGCTGCGCAGGCGCCACCCGCCGTGCAGGGCGCGCGGGCGGCCGACAGACCCGTCTCCAGGAGCATCGACGTCCCCAAGAGGTGGGTCGTGGGCCCTCCTGGGTGGGAAGGAACGGGGGGGTCATCGCGCGGGTAGCGGGCGGTACGAGAAAGGGCCCTGTCCCCGGAACTCTGGAGGTTTTCTTTCCCGAGCTCTGTCGTGGGTGATGAGCTTTTTACCTGTCCCCGTGTCGCCCCTAAGCAGGTCTCCTTCGCAGGAAGAGACGGGGAGGGGGCGCACGTCAGGGTCAGCAGCCTTCTCTGTGAAGGACCACCTGGCGACTGTCTCAGGCTTCTGATGCAGCCACGCAGCTTGTGGGAGTGCGAAAGTAGCTGCCCACAAACACACTGGGCCAAGAATTTCATTTCTAGACCCTCAAACTGGGATTTGAAGTAATTTTCCTGTGTCTCGTGTCACAGAACATATTCTTTAGATTTTTAAAAACCATTTTAAAATATAAAGGCCGTTCCTAGCTTGCGGGTGACAGGAGCGGGCAGCAGGCCAGGCCGGGCGCACGGCCCAGGCGCGCTGGCCCCCGCTTGGACGCTCACTATATACGATGAAAGAAGGATGTTGATTTTGCTTTAGAGTTTTGTGATGTGACTCTTCCCTGAAATAGGAATCCCAGTTTCTATTTGATAGGCTCTGTGTACATCGACTTTTTAGGATTAAAAAAGAAAATCTGCCAACCCAGGCTGGGTGCTCCTCTCGCTGATAGCCGGCCCCTGTTTTGAAATCAGACCAGAGCAACGATGTTTGTGATTGCGTAGTCAATGGGATGCTGGCACGTAATTTGTTTTTCTACTCTATGGAAATGAAAATACAAAGATCATATGAAAAAGGGGATTCACTAGTGTGTTTTATTTGGAATCTTGGTTTCACTTCTTCAAACCCAGTCGCCTATT